>NW_010167129.1:43923-46333 GCF_000695765.1 Mesitornis unicolor
ATTGGTCAGTAACATGTGATTTAGTTGATCAGTAAATGTTAGGATTCAGATTGCTAAAAAGAGCAGGAAGATTTTTATTTTCTGTGGCCTTTTTGAAGCATTTGAGGATAAGCCAAAAAAATTATCAACAAACACAAATGATCCTAAATATGTAAAATACAAAAAGAACTACCATTTTGGCTCACATATGCTAATGAAGAATGAATTCAAGGACAAATTTGACCACTAATTCCTTGGAAATATTCTTAGAACGTGTTATATGTGAAACTGATCTTACTTTGCAAAGAGCTCATAGAGTTCCTGGGGCTGGTACCATCTCTCCATATTCCTTGCTGAAACACATATTATGCCACTTAATTTGCCTCTCTGTTCCTTTCATCCTGCATTTGTAGACACCATACTTCTAAAGACAGCAGAAAGTTTTATAAATTTGAAATATAGAGAAAGTCTTTTTCAGTCACCCTATTAGACATCCGACATTCATTTTGCGATAAGAACCATACAGATGTAAAACATGACAACTTATGGTGAAATCAGGAATGTATATAACAATAGATCTTCTTATCCATAAACATTGAATTGCATAAATATTATATTACTATGAAAATGAGACTTTAGATTTTTCAGGCTTTCCTAGCAAAGCCCCAACCTTCACATAAACATGTTCTTCACATAAACTCTTTCCAGTGTCACTCAGACGTTACTCTGACCTTGGAGGTCTTATTCGTTCTTGATACAAACGAACCAAAATTTAAACCCAAATGGTTGTAAAAACAGATCTCCAGTTAGGTGTTGCAGGCACATTTTTCATCTTACAATAAATGATTAATGTACTACATCCATCCCTGAAAAGGAGGATGGTATCTGTTTTTCTAATTCCCCCTTACAACAGTTTGAATCATGAAGACATGAGCAATTTTGTGCACAACTGGAATTAAGGAGGAACGTAGACCGCCAGGCCCAGTTCATTCCATTAAATTTGACAGCATTTCTGCGCTATATGCCACCTCACTCATTTTACAATCCTGCTTATCTTTCTGTGTGCCTGAAGACAAGTGATGCTTTGGTATCTACAAGTGTTATGTGCCTGTTTTCTTAGCTATCTAAGCATGAAAAATAGGCTGTTGTGCAGCTTATATTCCCTAGTTAGGTACTTCCACCTCACTTGGGCAGACAATTCCTCTTCTGTAGGAATACTCAGACAATGTCAAACCTTCCCAAACACCTCAAAACAAAGGTTTGTGAACTTTCATCTTAAGAGGCATAAAAGTACTGACTTTACACATTCTTAGTTTTGCTGTAGGCAGCAAAAGGAGGAGAGCGAAGAAAGAGATTTTGATGCCAGTATCCTAAACCAGGTCAGACACTAGGTTGAAGGTAAGCTCGGGACAAGCAAGAAGGCCTGGACAGATGGGAGGGAAGCAGGAACAGGAGTACTACACAAGAAACAAGAGCTGAGCAATCAAGTCTTGGACTGGTTTGTAGATGGACCTCAATGTTGAGTGGAGTGTGCTGAGAGAATAGTCTTCTTGTGCTGCAACAGCATTTGGTAGGATAGTTACATCAGTTATTTATTATTCTTTTGGCTTAGACAGTTAGTTCTTTGAGCCTTACCACCTCAATGACAACATTATGAGCCATTTATTCAGCCTTCTCTAAAAATGCTGACCTCAAGTACTACAGATCCATGACAACTATATTACCTTGGTATCTCCCCTCATATTTAATGGTGTTTCACATTGCAGATCTTTCCAAAGACCACATGAAGCACTGTACCAATGAATATGTCAAGATTTTTGTGGGTTTGAGGGAGGACTGTAAGGTCTTCATCATAGCCAGCATGTACATGCACTGGACTCCACACACTGGCTGTAAGTCTCTAATAGTTCACAAGCAGCACCATCAGATTCCTAGCATGGTACCCAATGTCCATGATATGCTACAGTTCAGCTTATGTACTTATCATTGCAGCAGTCACCTTTCATAGAGACAGCTTCTCATTAACAATCCCTGTGGCACTTTCATCAACAGCTTTCCTGAGAGAACTTTTATGTTGGTTCCCATGAAGCAGTTTCACATAAGGTGCTATCAAGATCTTTGTTCTCTTGAAGGAATGTTCTCTTAATACTCTAACCTGCATGGTCTACTCTGGTTGCACAGCCTTAAACTCTTTTACTGTTTACTGGAGAATAAATGCCAGCTTTTTCAGTCATGCTGTCTTTCATCCAGACCTAAAGAGAAAGGAAAACCAGAGCACCACAGGGAAAACTTGCTGTGTCATTGTAAGAACATGACACATCCTCAAATGACAGTGGGGATAGTTGAAACATGATGGGGGAAGGCCTGTGTTATAACACTAGTAAATTAAATTTACTTTTGTATCTTTTTGTATCTTACACAACCCAGCAGG
>NW_010167129.1:46364-78549 GCF_000695765.1 Mesitornis unicolor
TGACAGGCAAGCACATGCCTCAGCTAAGGAGAGAAGAAGGTGAGGAAGCAGGAGGTGGTGACAGAGCATGAATAGCTTTACAAGGCATCCCCAGACAGTCAATCTGACAGAAGGAGTGGGAGTTTGCAGGAAAACTTTCTGCAGTCTCATTAGATTGGGAGCAGGCTGATGAGAGCTGTAAATAACAGGTACTTTATTTAACAGGGGAGAAAGAACATGAGAATTATGTGAAAGAAAATTATTAGGACTTCAGTTTCATCAAGAGTGTCAGAGTCTGAGGTTATGACAGGTAAGAGTATGGTGCTCTACCTCTTCCCGTCCCTTTATCTGTATGTAGGCTCACAGGCAGGAGGTCTGAAGGTCCCCAATGAATGCTACCCTCCTCCTCCTGCAAGGATATGTCATAATGTATGCATCCTTTCAAGGATCTGTAGCTTTCCACAGCTTCAGCACCTACAGTATTCTTTTAAGAACAAATTAGGACTGTCAGACAGGGCATGCAACAAATGGCATTTCAGGTGGAGCTACTGGGCCAGGTGTCCAGTGCAGCATCTCATGAACTCCATGTTGTAACTGGCAACTATGAATAACCCTCTCTCTTTCATTAACAGTTTTGGCTCTGTTTCCTCAGCTTCTGAGGTGGCCCAAAGCCTCTGGCACACAGGACATCTGTGAGGGACAGAGATACACTTCCACATGTTCAGAAAATCAGTGCTTGAGTTGAGTCATAGCCTGTAGGGTTTTTTTGTGGCACTTCTGAGGAAGTCTTGACATTTCTTTTCCACCTTCCACAAACATCGCCAAAACAGCTAGCTCCACCACTTCCAGGAACAGAACATGACCTTCCATAAAATTTAATTTTGTAAATTTTTTTGTTAAACTGTATCTGCTCATTAGGATTTTAGCTCTGTGTAGTTAACCAAGGCAATTCTTATCAAGTTTACTCTGAAATTGTCACCAGAGAGAGTATGGCATAGATATCCAGCAGGTATACAAGATGTCCAGTAGTCACCAGTTTCTTTACTTTTCTCATTCCTTCAGAATTCGTTAGTAGCAGTCTTCCTTTTTTTGTATATATTTTCTTTTCAATACAATAGTAATAAAGAAACATTAACCTTCTCTTGTCTTCACTGTCCAGAATGGGATGGACATGGCAGACTACCATGTCACCATCTTAAAATTGCCAATGGCAAATTTTTTTAAGCTATTTATGAAATAATTTGAAATTTTATCCATGTGTTTTCAACACTTCATGGTGTTCATCTTGCTGAGAAATGGGGATTGTCTTTTACAGGAGACAATTTGCTCAGTAGCAACTGGCTGACTTGCAATTAATTATATCTTGCCTTGGTATCTGTTTCTCCTTAAACTCTTGAAGGCAAAGAAAGCAAACTGGAGGCTGCTTTCTCTCTCAAAGACAGGGCAATATTACCTAGTTGACAAACAGTATTAGTCTTGCCCATATCAAAATCCAGCTCCTGCATCTACTGGTACTGTAAAGAAACCAAGGGCTGCTACTTCATACTGCAGAAAGTTACTACTTTGTGGCTGGATAGCTGGATTTTTGTTCTGTGGAGGGGAGAAAAAAAATAGAAATATTTTTTTTCACTCAGTGGGTATTTCATATAGATGCATATACTCCTGTAGACCCATTTCAAACTTCATAATAGGGAAACATTACAAAATAGTGATAATATTTAACTTTTTTTAGCCTTTTACACACTTGCCTTAGGGTAGCACAGATTCACTTTCCTTTTTCAGTCTGGTTTATGTCCATGCATCACTAGATACAAGGGGAGGCAGTGATTCATCTCTTCTGACTTTGGATGTCTATCGCTTACTTGCTTTGGCTACCTGTGGCTCTCATTGTAATCAATTCAGAGACCAGAGGGCTTTAAGGTACAATTCATTTGACCTATTTTAGACATTGGCTTTAGCATGAAATAAATTGCTCTCCAGAAGTTCTCATTTCTCTCCAAAGTGAGCCTCAGGTGACCAGCTCAACCACAGCTGCCTGTGGTGTGGCTGTCTACAGCTGTGTTAAATCAGTCCCACCCATGAATCTGTATCCGCTGAAATAAAGAGTGAAACTCCCTTAGGCTTTGGGTACAGTTCTGCCCCATTTCATCTTTGAGAAGAAATGGATGTGCTTGCAGATATTTTAAACACATGGTGTGCTTTTACTTTCTCAAAGATTTAGGATAGCATCTTAAAGACTCATTAAATATCTGTACTGAGTTGCTCCTGTTCACTGACCTGTTTGAAATGAAAATTAAGTTAGTGTGATAGGGTTGGAGATGTAACATTCTTCTGCAGGTTTGAAATTGTAGAGGTAATTGTTTTATTAAAATATTTGCTCTTTTGCTCCCTACAAGGTTTTTGATGGCCTGGAAGTCATTGTATAGCATCACGCTAGCCGTTAGTCCTTTGATTTCCAGAATGCTTTTCTTTATTTAATAGACCTGAAATATTGATTAACATTTACAGATTCAATTCCAAGCACTTGCCAGGGGTTACAGAGAGCCAGAGAGAGCTGCTTGTGCCAGTCAAATTCTGAGGTGTAATGAAATCCCCTACTGTGCCTGTCAACTTATCCAGTGTACAGGTCATTTCCCACAAGGTCTGCACTGTTGAAAGAAACAGTTTTCACTCGAAACATTTCATAGGGAAAGGGAAAATATGTCTACAGTATTGTATGCTTTATCCCTTTGTCTAATATTGAATAGGCTCATTGCTTCACGCAATTTTTGCCCCCAAAGCTTTCTGAGTCAATAGAAGAGGAATGTTTCAGGTGGGCACAAGTCAAGACTCTCAGTGTAAATGTTTTATTACTGTTGTCAAGGAATTTCACAGTAACTAAGGCTAGAGATAGACAAACCTCAAAGGGACTGGAATCTCAATTCATTTTAGTTAAGTATTGAATGATTTTTTTATTCTTCCAAATACTAAAAAGCTCCTTTTGAAAGATACTTGCATCCTTCTTCCAATAATGTCCTCTTTCTTAATTTGTTCCAAGACCACAGTTTTCCTTCAAATTCAAACCTTCTTACCTATTTCAATGCAAGTCCAAACAGAAGCTATTCTATTCCATTCAAGTCTTTATCTGATTCTTTTTTTTTTTTCATGATCAGAATGCTTTTGTCTTCTCATCTACAAAGAAGGGAAAGAATGTGCAGTAAAGTGTTTCATTTTTGTAGGGTTACAGCTTTGCTTCTGCTATTAAATTTTAAATATATGCTTTCATAAAGGTTGTTTTAAAGAAAGATATCTTATTCTTTGACAATATGGTGAAGAGCCTTGAGATGGTCTGTGATCAAATTCATTAGGTAGATTGAGAGTAGTCCCCAGAACAGTAATGTTGCTTGCAGGATCTAATTTTAGATCAACTATAGTGAATGTTTTTATGCCAGAAAAGTTACATAAAGTTGCTGACCCTAATCTCTTATGGGAGGCAATACTGTCTCAAGATAATACTTTCTGAATGGTGCAGTAGAGGAGTATTGTTCTTCACCCTCTCTTCTCTAAAAGGGGGAACACATACATCCGAGATAGTGCCATATCCTGACCAGAACTCAAAATATTGCCATTGATTTATGAGTTTATAGTTGACTTTGGCTTGCTTCTCTGCCAGCTTCATTTGTAATGGGAACATTTGACACTGATGCATGAACAGAACTACTGATAGGCTCAAAAATAGTTTCTTCAGTATTTGCTGAGCATATTGAAAGAAGACGGAAAACATCCACCTGAGAATGATGTCTTGGATATTTTAGATATGAGTGGCACTGGTTCAGGAAGGATCAAGTCCACTACTTAAATTGAACATTTCTAGCTATCTAGATGCAATGGATATTGTAAAAGGCAAAGGGGCTTTACATCATTGCTTTTGATGAGCAAAATCCTACTGTTTGGAATTGCACAAGTCCTCATTTTCTCCCTCAAATATGTCTTTACTTATTTATTTATTATTATTTAGGAGCTTTGCACTGAGATAACCTGAAAATATGCAATCCTGATAAATAGTTTACCACCAGAGATCGGTTTCGTATTAGAGAAAATGGCTACAGGATTCCCTTGACCTGCAGTATACACCTGGTTCTGTTTCTGAGAAATTAATTGTGGTCTGTATAAGCCCATGTCTCAGTCATTATAATTAAAATTCTACATTCTTCACTGAGATAAAGATGTCTCAAAAAAGAGCTCTGCTGGAAAATGGAATGAAAAGGGTTTTTTTTTCTCATAGCTAGCATGCTCAAGTTTAACATAAAAAATTCTAATGATCCGTCAGTGATTCCTAGGGGTGAGATCCCGTTTAAGATTAAAGAGCCAACATTTAGGTGCCTATATGAGAGCGGAGTATTTAATTTTCTGAGAGCTACAGACAGCCTTGTATCCAAACTCTTTAGCTGACCAACCATTAAGAGTAAAATTCAACTGTTTTAGCTTTCTGAAACTTAAATATCTGGGCCTTTTGAAATGCCTAAGGCATTCCTACTGGACTGACACATGTAACGTAGGATTTATGGGAGATGACACCATTATGAAGCAGCAGCTAGAGGCTAAGCAAGATTTTTCTAGGAATCTAAAATGACACAAGACTGTATTTAGGCACCTGGATGCTGCCCTAAATAACTACTTCAGGGTGAGCTGATAATCCAAGTAACAGAGATATCTCTGCTTTCAGACAGGGAGACATTCCAGAACATTTGAGACATTTACATAGCTTGGACAAACATGACACAGGCTCTGTAGGAGACACAAGCCCTACTGAAAATGCAGATGTAAGCCAAGAGAGATCCACAAGGGAACCTCAGATGGAAACGGACACTTTCATTTGGGCAAACTAACTGAGTTCTAGAACTTATTGACTATCTTAATTACATTTCCTTTAGCTATACTAGGAGCTTAGACACTTAGCAGATGTGTGGACACCTACAGGTAACTGATCTGGGACTTTTGTGTTTCATCATGTCAATATAGATATTGAAATTTCTCAGAGTACCACATGTGAAGCATCTCAGGATCAGATTGGCAATAAGAAATGATTTTATGGATCCACAAGTCTATATAGACTCTAAATCAATATAAAATCTAAACCACTTTAACTTCATTCTTTGTTAAGAGATGAGATAATTGGAACAAGTTTTCTTACCTTAGGCACTTTTCTCCCATTCAGTATTTTCAGAAAAGATTACTATTTCTCCCTTTGCTAAAAAGAGGTGTGTGCAGAAAGACTTCTCTTCTCCTAGACCTACTGGGCTCAGATCTCATGTACCCTGCATCTCAGAGCTGCAGTCAACATGCAGGAACAGATAATCTGTGAATTTTGAAATCAGAGTTACCTTGCATGTCATAGAATCATGGAACCACAGAATATCTTAAGTTGGAAAGGACCCATAAGGATCCTTGAGATCAACTCCCTAATCCTCTCACGACCATCTAAAACTAAGCCATATGACTAAGATCATCATCCAGATGCTCCTTGACCTCTGACAGGCTTGGTGCAGTGCTGTGACTACTTCCCTGGGCAGCCTGTTCCAGTGACCAGCCACCCCCTCAGTAAAGAATCTTTTCCTAATGTTCAATTTGAACTTTCCCTGATGCAGCTTCATTACATTTCCTTGTGTCCTGTCACTGGTCACCAGAGAAAAGATCAGCACCTCCCCCTCATGTAAGCTACCATGAGATCACCCCTCAACCTTCTCTTCTCCAAGCTGAACAAACCAAGTGACCTCAGCCACTTTTTGTAAATCTTGCCCTGGAGACCTTTCATCATCTTGGTCACCCTTCTCTAGCTACACTGTAATAATTTGATGTTCTTCTTACATTGAGGCACCCAAAACTGCACACAGTACTCCAAGTGGGGCATCTATTAGCAGGGAAAGTAGGTTTGATCTCATATGTAACTCAGACTATTGCCCCACTTCCCTCGTTTTCCTACTTGATTGTCATTCCTTGTTTCCTAATCATGGTAAGTCAGCTGACTCCCCTCTCCTTTGTTACTAAGTTACTCTTGAAAAAATTTGAGATAGTTTGCACTGGTTCCTTTCCTCTAATATCAGATTGATGAATCCTTGTATCCTTTTTAGTAGTTTAATAGTCTTATCCAGAGAGTAGTATTCTGCTGAATGAAACTTAGTCTATACGTTCTGTGTGTGGTGCAGAGACCCTTGCAGTTGCAGGGCTGTCAAAACTTGCTTATTTGTTTGGCTTCCCCAGACCTCACATGATCTTCACCTTTCTTCTAGGTTGGTTAGAAACTTTTGTTTCTACTTCCCAATTCTCTGTTCTTCTCATCTCTAAATCAACTCAAAGAGAGTTTTCTTAGAAAGGTGCACAATGCAGAGTGCGGTCTCATCTCATCTTGATGGAAAACGCTGACCCAAAGTATCTGTGAATCTCTCATCCTCCTCAGATTAATTTAATTTCTTGGTGTGACCTCTTATTTTGACCAAGGGAGCGGCTATTTCAATGCTGATATCATATTGCTGTGTATAAAGTAGTTAAATATGAATTAGTATGAGAAATGTGGCATATATCTGACTTCCTCTTGGAAAGTTCAATCAGCATGATAATGGAAGTATCTTTCTTTTGGTTTTTTTTTCTGTAGTCCTCTGAAAATGTCTTTAATGCAAGCACAGGAAAGCAACAAGGAATTGAAAAAGGGTGGCTTCAGCACACCTCACTGCATGGGTGGACTGTTTTCTTAAGTGGAGCTACAGGATGATTCAGGTTAGTGAAGAAGGAAAATTAACAAAAATAATGAAAGGCAAGACTCATACTCTCCATTTTCTGATTCAGGCCTTCATTTTAAAATGAAAACACTGTGTTTCCAGATGAGGCAAGACTTTTGTATTACTTTATACAGGAAAGTAAAAAAGAAATAGACCTCTGTTCAGATCAACTCAAAAATTGTTGTTTTTTTTCTAAAACGGATTAAATAGAAAAAGCAATAACTAGCAGAACCCTAATGAAGATAAGACAAACCCAACTGAAATTGAATTTCAGCAGAATATCTGTGCCTAACTCCATTGTCACTTGAACAATCTGGGTCACAGCTATTGTCTCCTGGCATTACTATGCACCGGCTTCTAGTGGTATCTTTCCACCATGTCTTTGACACCTCTCTCCCACACCATTCCATACCCAACTCTTTTCCTCACAGCAGCTTTTAGTTCCAGCTACAAAGCTTTACTTTTGGAACTATTTGAACAATTTCTGTCTTCTTACATTTTCCTTTGCTTAGGAAAACAAGTTCTGTTGACTTTAATTAGGCTTGAGTAGGCTCCAGAGCTTGGAATTTTATTTTTATTTTTGTTAAGAAACTGCTACGCTTGTTCTCTAAGATGTATTTCTTGTTTCTTACTAATTTTATCACTCTGCTGCCAACATGAATGCAACCCCCTCCAGTTAAATCATTCTCTTTCTACAGTAACTTTGTAGCATTAAAGGCAAATCTGTAACACTTTCATGCTGTTGACATAATAGCAACCCAAGATATCCCTGGCTGCTGCAATGCTGGGGGCATGAATTCTAACATTATGCTGTAGGCTAAATTGTGAAAAAGGCTTTAGCAGCTGTGATTGACCATATCTGGTATAAATCAGCTATGATGTATTTAAACTATTGTCTGTTAATTAGACATACACAGGGCTGGGGACAACACTGAACATGATCAGGAGAAATCTCTGCTGCAACTCAGAAATTATGTTGTCATTTGTATTTGCATTTGCTGGTCTCTAATTGCGACACCTTTCATGAGGGCTTCAACTTTCTGTTTTCCTTAAACTAGCCGCACTTTCAGCTTACCTAACCTCTCTGCACAAAACATTAAGTTGACTTCTTTCTGAAGCAGGGAAAATCATCTCCATTTCTGTGTTTTTAGTGTAAGCTTTTCAGCAGCCTCTGCCTTTTCTACATTTTCTGGGTCTAATCTTCATCTTTCTTTGATTAACTGTAAGTAAAACTTGCAGATGGTTCTGGGTTTTGGTTTGGTTGGGGTTTTTTTACATTTTAATATAAACCAGCCATTGATTTAGAAGCGTAGATCCTATTGACTTCTGTGGTGGTGTTGTGTTCCTATATATAATAAAGGTGCATTTGAAAGTCTCCCTCAGGGTGCCTCGAATAGCACTTACGCTTTAGAAACGTAAATGGAAGTGAAGATGTAAAACAAATGTTGAACACTTCCAGATTCCTTCAGCTTTAGCAGTTATTGCAGGTGCTTTATCTCTTTTAAAATTTGCACATTTTTACTCAATTTGGAAAGGCCAGCACATTTGCAAAAGTGAAGTCTCAACCCTAAAGAGTTTTGTGTTTCAATAAATGTGTTTACCAAGGGAAAAAGAAGACAGAGATCTCAAGATACCGGTCTAATTTCAGCCTTTCCTCACTAGACTCCTTCCTTTAATAGTTCATGATAAATTCAGTTTATCATTGATGAAACCTTAAAACGGAAAGCAGGAAATCTCTATTTTCAGGATCAGACACTGCTTGAAGTTTCTTTTTACTTAACTCAGGGTCACTTTACAGTATGTGAGAGTTTGTGGTGCAAACAACATCCCTGAGAAATCTACTACACTTAGGTAGGGGAAAAATACCCATGCTTGACTTAAAAGGTCATCTTGGAGTATTTCCATTGACTTCTATCAAATTACATTAAACACTGAATCCTGGCAGAGATTTTGAAATCCTAAATAAGCTGCTATGGGTTCAGTTCACAAAAATGTCAAGGCAACTACATCTAATTAAGAGTTGACTCTTCAGAAACTCAATAGCTATTTAAAATAATTGTCACTTGGTGACCCAGTCTCCCACACATCTAGGAAGCTAACCTAACATTTAAACACTGACTTGTTTTCATGGATCCCCTGCTTACATATTTTTTTTTTTTTGACAGGCCATATCCTAAAGCATATAGATTTTTGGACATACCAATTTAATTGTTTGAAAGCGAAGTAAGATATCTGAGAACACTTTGTAGGATTAAAATGAAGCTAGGACAAATCCCAGAGGTCTTTTTTCCCAGTGTAAGTCTGCACCCATTTTAGAGTAGAAGGAATAAAAATTTTCCTTGCAAAGATATGTTCTAATTGAACATGAGCTAAACACATCTCTGGGCTAGCTCTTTAATTTTCCCCACTTATCTTAACAGAAGATTAAATACATTATCAAAATTGTATTAAAGGATTTTCATTGTAACAAATGTTGGACTTACTAGTATTAATAGCCTAACCTCCTTGGGTACCTGTTCACAACTAAAGGAAGGTCAGAAGCTCAGTATTGCTAAGCCAGGAGCCCAGACATTGCCTAAAGACTGAAAAATGTGACTCAAACTGAACTTGTATGGGGCATTTTATTTTGTCTTTTGCCTTGTTGAAGACCCCAAGAACTCACATTTTCCAAGTTCTCCCTATAACCCAGAGGGCTAAGAAACTTATCTAATTTGAAATGAAAACTGAGAAACAGAGGTTTATGTAAAAAAAAAAAGGACAAATATCATAATATCCACAAATATCATGATATCCAAGACAAAATCTTGAGATATGACAATGTTGTGATCTGGACCTTTATGATTATGCAGAGGAATAGTCCCATCTCCTTTATCTCAGAAGGGCTGAAGTTCTCAGAGAGAAGATTGTGTCACAAAATAATAAAGCCTGCAAAGATGATTCTCTCACATTCATGGAAGCTTCTGCACTCCTTGAAATGGGAGCTTTATGCTGTTTCTTTAACACTATGTCTTTAACAAATACTGTGGTGAAGGTGATTCTGACAGGAATCTATAATATCAACAAATAAAAGTGATTTCTTAGAACTAAATTAAAAGTTTAAAAGTCTCCAAATGACTGGCAATATACAAATGTAAGTTTAAGTTTGAATGTCTCTTTATCTCTTGCACATTTGTTTTACCCGGATAATCCAGTGGTCTGAAGCCCGTAAGTGTGAAAGACAGCTGAAATTTCTTTACCAGGTGATATTTTGTAGACAAAAATTTACATTTTTTTGAGAATTTCTCTTTACTTTTTACTAAAAAACCATACTTTTCCTAAGTACTATTGAAAAATTATAAAAATTTTGAGAAAAGAAAACTTTTTCTTTTATTTTTCTTATCCAGATTTTTCCTGTTTTCAAAGCAGAAAGATGGGGGAAAGCATAAGGGAAAAGAACAAAAGATTGGAGATGGGGAAGGAATTAGAAAAATCTTCTTAAAATTTCATAATTTCTATACTGAACAATTTCATTCTTTGTCCTCCCCTTTTCAGTCTTTTTTCTTTTTGGTCATAGCTGGTAATTTGCATGGCCCAAATTTTAGATCATTCATATTATATTAATATTCACCATTCCTTATTTTGACAAAACACTCATAAAAGTTGTTTGCTGAAGTAATACATTAATATTAATCAGTGAATAATGAGTTCACTTAAGGCTTTCATTATCTGTACGTTCATAAGTTTGAAAGATGAATGTGATAGCTGAGTAAAAAATATTGCTAATTATGTTCTCAGCTCAATCACCAGAACAGCACACCTTTTTCTAGAGATGCTCCAAAAGCAGAAATCAAAATATCAGCCTTGAACTTAAGAGCGGAGCCAAAGTCCAACCTCTGATTCCTTGCTTAGTTCTAGCTTTACTCTTTATCATGCCACAACTTTCTAAATATTTGTTGAAAGAGCTCTTGGGAGTTTCTATGTTTGTTGCAAAAGACTGGCCATACTTATTCCAGTAAGGTAAACACTGCCCTTACTGTAAACAAAAAGCAGCTGGACTGTGCTGATGAGCTCCAGTGAGAGCACAGTTTATGCACATTTTGTTGTAGGTAGTCATTTGTGTATTGTCTGCTTCTCCAGCAGAGTTTTGTTTTATCTTGGAGCTGGTACTCTCTGCACCAAGACGTATGCAAATAGTCTTCCCATGAGCTCTTGCAAAAAAGCGATTGCAGCACAAATCTAAACAGTCACAAACTTCCTAAGCTGCCTTAAAATTGGTCTGAGAACTAGTTCAGGACCAAAGAACAGCTGGACTGGGCAAGCAATGGCCACCATGGGCTGAGATAAGTCCCTTACTGGAGACTGGAAGTGTTTATTTCGAGGAGACACAGGAGAACAAAGTCCACCCTAGGAAAATTTCCCTGTCATCTCATTCATGCTTTGGAAATTGAACAGCACAATATTTTTTACAGGAAGAAGGAAACAAAACCAAAACAAAACGTTCCACAAAATGGTTCTACTGTACATTTGAGGACAAAAATAAGACGACCAACTCAGTCTTCAGTGCCAAGTAAAATCAGGAAGATAATTTTCTTTAACATTTTGGCTGAGTCTATTAGTCCCTTTTCATTATGAAACTTCCTGTATTATTCCCAGCGGAAAACATGATTCCTAAGAAACTTGCCTGTCAGATTTGTTCTCGTTGAATAGCATGAAGATCGAATCTTTAAATTAATGTAGGAACTACAACAGTTGAAATGTCTGAAAGATGCTTAGCCTATTGCAAGTTTATGCTTATTGAATGTAATGCTTGACGTATTTTTGCTTTATTTGGGCAAATCTAATTGTTGGGTCAACTGGAAACTTGAGTTAGTCCAACTCAGGTCTGACTTACTTTCTTAAAATCTCTATCCATCATCTGTAAAAGGAGATTTGTACAATTACTACCCTAACTTACATGCCTCAGTTCAATGCCAAAAGATTGCTGAGATGAATCTGTACATCTGTGTCCACGCTATCTAATATTCTGAAATTATGAATTTATATATTTCCAAAGAAGTCCTTGATGTAATTTCCTTGATGTGATACAGACAGATTTTTCCCAGTGGGCCACATGACTATTCCAGAGGGCAAGTTCAATCACCAGATTGTCCATTGACCATAACGAAGATTATGTTCTGATTTCTAGCTTAATTTAAGCACTGTGAATGTTTTCCAGTATGATCACTTGTTAGGCAAAACAGGCAAAGCTATGGTATTTTGTTTTAGAGGGTTATTTTTACCTTTTCTGAGCTGGAGTTGTAGCTAATATGAAGGTATTTCAGGACAAAGGCATTTATATTTCAAGGAACAAAACAAAGAGATACTGTAATAGCATATGTGAGCTACAGTTACCCTGAGGCATTCACCATAAAGTTCACTATATTTTTTATTACATCATTCTGACAGCTGTGAATAGGAAAAGTGAACATATTGGGATTGTCACTGGGATCTACCATTTGTGTCTTTTGATGCATGTGGGAGAGGGAGTATTAGGAAAGATATCTGCATCCGTGTGCACACACACAAAGGAACGTAGAGCCAAAGAACTCCCTTAGTTCCATTTCATTTGCAAGTCGAGAGGGACTAAACAGTTAAACCAGCTGCTGATCTTTTACGGGGAAAAGAAGGAGGGAGTAAGGTTGGGAAGGAGGAATGGGTGGAGGATGAGAGAGAGGGAGGGAAGGAGATAAGAAAGTAGGCAAGCAGGCAGACAAGTATGCAGGAAAGAAGAGAGAAAGAGAAAGAGGAAAGAAAGAAAAAAGGGAGAAAGAGAAAGAGAGAGAGAAGGAAAGAGAGAAAGAGAAAGAGAGAGAGAAGGAAAGAGAGAAAGAAAGAGAAAGAGAGAAAGGGAGAAAGGGAGAAAGGGAGAAAGGGAGAAAGAGAGGAAGAAAGAGGAAGAAAGAAAAGAAAGAAAAAGTGAAAGAAAGAGAGGAAGGGAGGGAGGGAGGGAGGAAAGAAGGAAGGAAGGAAGGAAGGAAGGAAGGAAGGAAGGAAGGAAGGAAGGAAGGAAGGAAGGAAGGAAGGAAGGAAGGAAGGAAGGAAAGGATTTCAAAGACTGAGTTCTTTCTACATATTTAGCTGAAGAGGTACACACAGGTATGTTTGATGTGCAGACACAATTTAAAATGACCTTCTACAAATGCCCTGGTGCACAAAACAAGAAAAATCCATCACTTTAAATGTCTGGAAAAGTTCATTATGCTTCCCTTAGTCTCTGTGGAGCATCTTTAAGCAAAAGCATGGTAAATAATGTATCAATTTTCTATCGCCACCTATGAGTGAAAACATAGAACTGCAAATTATTATTTTGTGCATAATAGAGGAATGATAAGTGACGGCTGTAGTTTTGCTACTTCAAGACATTTTTCTATCTGAGGTGAAAACGACTATGATCTTCATTTCTGAAGGAGATAAATCAATTTTCAGCACATGTAGGGTTTAGTCATTTATTTGGCTTTACTTGTATCATAAATTTTGAGACTTATTTCAGTAGTTCTTCTGTCCTGGCCTAACTGAAAGCAAATGCAGGTGTTGTATAGTCAAAGATACAGAAAATATTTTTTTTTTAATGCCTCATGCTGTGTGGAAATAAAGTTCATCTCAAACTCCTGTACCTATTTCCAGAGTGTGAGGTCTAAGATATAGGCAGAGACTCAATGGAAACTGATGTAAGAGGGGAAGATGGAATAGGAGGGAAATGGATGAAAATTTGCTGAAATCAGTTACAGGCTATAAGTGGGATCAATCAGAAGATCTCAGTGAATCCAAAACTGTGATATATAGGGTGGTTGGACAATGGAGATGGGAGAGGACTGGAGATGGGACAGGATGTGTAATATGACAGGACTGGGGAAGAAATGGGTATGGCTGCTAAAAGCAGGAAGTTTCTAGAGTCACAGGACAGAAAACAGTGAATCCTGTGAGACAGCAATAGCTAGACTTGAGGAAGAATAAGACAAAGTGAAGACAACACAGAATGTGTTGAGGGAGTACTTTAGGATTCAGGAGATGTGGATATCATATCTAGCTGAGCCACAAGCTTCTTATATGACTAGAAAAAGAAGAAAATAAACCCCAAAAAAGGAGAATAACTATGGACACAATTCATGGAAAAAGTCCTGGTGGGATTCATTAAACAAATGAAACATTAGAGCAGAGAGATCTTTGAACCAGTCTCCCCAAGAGAGCTAGTCTCTCCTAGCTCCCTAGGAGCTCTCCCAGCTCCTGAATAGTCATTGATGAAAAGGACATGTAGGGTGTGAATCATCTGTGTACATTTGGTTAAATGAATTGCATTTGAAAGTGCCTATTTTTCTCCCTTGTCTATGGAGGGAGTCAAGGGTGACTGGCTCACATGAAGACTCTTGAAGCAGTCATTCAGCCGCCTCTTTTTATGAATGGAGAGAAATAGGCACTTCCAGTGTGTGATTCATTCCAGCTATCCCAAGCACTTGTCTAAATTGCTTTCTGGAATTGCCTTTTTATTTCTTTATTTAAAGAAAAACTCAGACTGTTGTTCCCAAGTGAGTAACAGACTTTGATAACTCACACTTCCATGTCTAAAGTTAGGCAAGATCAATCCCACTCATGAAATGGGAATTCCCAGTGCACTCCTTCCTGCAGGCCAGTTGGTTTCCAAAGGCCTAGAAATCAGCAAGGCTGAAGGTTTAAATTACAACACTTTGTTCAGTTTTTTTCTTCTGTATGCTTTAGGTAGGTTGTCATCTAACATACTTGTGTTGTAAGTGCAGCTCTCAGATGCACACCCCTCTTGATACAGCACATAAAGACAATGCTATAGAGGTGTTTAAATGCTCAGCATTTCGGGAGACATCGCTATGGCTCCAGCCCACAGTGTTTCTGTGTCTCAGTTCTTGGCGACAGAACTGCCTCATTCCACAGTGAGGATTAACACATGGAGGTTGCTACCAGGGGTGGAAGAAGGTTCAAAGGTTACAGTAGAAGTCATAAATACACAGTGTAAAATGCTGAGGTATTCATTGAAGGATGTAGTGAATTTGAAGCCAGGTAGACAACAGTAATGATAACAAAATAGCTAAAACAATGTGCAAAATTAGGCATATGGTGAATTCTGAATCAGGTCTTTTTATACTTGTGTAGACTCAGCTGTGAACTATCCATGTGCTCCTTAGCAGGGCACAGAAAAACTCTTGGGAAAGTTGAGCACTCTTTGCTTATACAGCATTAGCCAAAATGGGGCCTCCATTTAAAGAAGTTTTTATTTATCCTCATTACCACTGAGGACAAAGAGAAAGCTTCCAAAAGACCAAAAGAGGCATTTCTTAGGTCCAAGACCAATGCACACTTCTGATATTTGTTTTGCTTTGTACTATTTGAATGGAGGCAGACAATATGAATGTTATATTATGTGACATATATTAAAGGAATCACAGAGTTTGAGGTTGGAAGGGATCTCTGGAGGACAACTGGTCCAACTCCCCTGCTCAGACCACACGGAGCCAGTTGACCAGCACCACATCCAGACAGCTTTTGAAGATCTCCAAGGTGGGAGAATCCATGGCCTCTCTGGGCAATCTGTCCCAGTGCTCAGTCACTCTTACAGTGAAAAAGCATTTCCTTACGTCCAGAGGAAGCCTCCTGTGTTTCAGTTTATGCCCATTGCCTCTGGTCCTGACACTGGGCACCAAATGACAAGTATAGTCTCTGGAACAAATATATACTTCTTGAGATGGTAGTTTCCTTTTAATAGGAAATATGTCAGATATCTGAAAACTTTCTCTTTCTTACATGAAGTATTTCATATGAAATAAATATTCATCACAAGTCTAACAAATATTACCAAAATATTAAGGAAAAGTGCGTTTTTTGAAAGCCTGGGTAGAGTGTATGAAAGATTTATAAATTCATATTGATTTTGGTAGCATTTTTTATAAATATTTTAAATAAAGAATTTCACAAAACAGATGAGATAAAGAAGAAAAGCTTTTTCCAGCTATTTTAAAATAATTTTTGATGGTGCCTAATTCTTCTATTCTTCTGATCATTTGGGGAAAACATGCATCAGATTATAGACACTGGAAGAGTGAGTAATAGAAGAAAGCCTGGTTCTTTCTCCAGGTGCTCATTTTTAAATGCTGTAGCAATATATTTAGGACCTGAACTTAAACAAATCCTTTCAGTGTCAAGGTTTTAGTTTTCATCACTTGCTGTTCACTACAGGTGTTTAGGAATTTGGGATATAAGCTTGAGAGAATTTTCAGAGATCCAGGACTCATGCCCAGTGAGAAGAAAACTTAAACTGGCTCTATTGGACAATCAAGAATTTAAATTTCCAGTAGTTATTTTTACTACTGAAAAAAAATCTGTTAAAAAAGAATTCTTTTGGCATCAGATACACCATTTAAAAGGCTAACTTAAAACTTGTGTAAATCTCAGAGTTTTTCTACTGCACTGAAGATATAATGGAATACATTTTAATTTGACTGAAAGGATGTTAAAGTTATAATAAGAGACTTTGACAGGTTTTCCAAAGAGCAAATGAAATTTAACTGCAGATCCTACAGGCAAAAAACCAATTGTTCTCAGAGATCTGTTTAATACACTTCAGTTCAGCAAATATGGCTTTACCACTAATCCAGGTAAAATAAAAGCAATAATTTAAATTACTACTCTACAGTCTAAGGTGGTTGTCCTGAGGTTTTTGAGGATAAAATAAAATATGGAAAGATTCACTCAAGACAGATGTGATGTCAATAAAGCCTTCAGGGAAGAACTGGAAATTCATATGACCTTGCATCAAAAGGACAGTTATTAGACATATGAATAGCTAAAGCTGCTGACCATTCATATTAGTTATTTTATTTTAGTATTTGTATACAATGTTAGACATGTGCTGTACACAGTATTTGCTGTGAATTGCATTTAAACCTTAATCCCTAATTTAACAAGCCAGCCAAAATAAAAGGCCTGAACCTCAAGCTGAAAAGGCAATTTGGAGATTCTAGTGTTTCTTTGCTTAGCTTGGTACTGAAAAAGAACCAACCCAAAAGTATAAAGAGGAAAACAGGCTTAGAAACTGGGCAGAAATCACTCAAAAAGTTGTTTTAACCAATTTAAAGCTGGGTACTCAGTGGGTACTAATTGGTTGAATTGACTGTCCAAGCTGAGGAGTTGTTTGCAGTCTTTAGAACTGATTAGAATTAAATAAAAAATTAGGATCAAGCTGAGAATCCACAGTGCCAAGGATAAATGGTCAAAATCATTAGACTTCCATTTTAGAAATTACACAGGGTGGTTACATGGCTACAGCAGCATATTCCTGATAGCTAAAATCTTCAAAAGCCCTGCAGTTCATACTACCTAGGAAAATGCTTGTGTCCTTAATTTTCTCCTAAACATTAATGATACATAAAAGTCTAATTGTTTTCATTAACGGAACTTTATCTCTTAGAAACTTTAAATTCCTTTGAAATTCTACTTCAAAATCTCAGCTAACATGAATTTAATTATATGATGTTACAGAGGCTCATGAGGCTCAAAATTTGCTTTATAGTTCTAACACACCTAGCTCCAGGAGTCCTGTATGCAAGGATCAATTTTTATTTAGTGAAAGATTAACTTCTCCTTCTTGTCATCCTGAAATAAATCTAAAAATGTAAACAATCAAAGCTAAATGAGAAAAACAAATAGAATTAGTTTTGTCATTCCATTATACTTAGAAAATCTGATTTTTTTTACACTGGACCTTGTCTTCCAAGAAAAGGACAGATTCATCACTTGTCAAAGGCTGAGGTTATCAATACTGAGCTCCCCTGATGCACACAAAGAAACTCACATGTTGTTCTTACACTGAATACCAAGGAGATCAGCATTACTGTGTCAGTAACTAATACAGAGCGAATCAAATAGAGTGCCTGTATGCTATAAATACCTTGAAATCAGCAGAAATGTCATACCGAAAAAGGGAGACCCAGTTTTGCAGAACTGAAATAAACAATTTCACATGAATAGCCCAAAGGGAGAGATGGGTTACAAAACAGTCTTTCTCTGCTGCTTTCTCTTGGCTTTTCAGCTGGCTGGTGTTTTCTCTCCTCCCTTTTTTTTTCCCTCTCAGTCCTGACTCAGTCAGGCAACTCGCTTATTAAGTAAACAGCCTTCAGAGCAGCTTGTCTGAGGAATACAGAACCATTAGGTAAAAATATGGAGCAAGAAACTCTTGAGAAGCAATGATCAGAGATCTAAGAATACAAATGAACAAATGCATTTTCTGATTTAAATATGTTATTGTTATTAGGATCATTATTCATCTTCCAGTAGCTTCAGAACAAACGTCCCGCTGCAGTAAACTTCCATAAGCATAAACATTCATTCTGCCCTA
This sequence comes from Mesitornis unicolor, assembly GCF_000695765.1. Lineage (NCBI taxonomy): Eukaryota > Metazoa > Chordata > Aves > Mesitornithiformes > Mesitornithidae > Mesitornis > Mesitornis unicolor. The sequence goes on from NW_010167129.1 coordinate 64,476, forward strand.
AATAACTTCCAGTGTAATTGAATGCTAGTAATATAAAACACTTATCAAGGAATGAGACTGACTCATACAGAGAGTCAACTCACTACATGACAGGTGGGTTCCAACCTATTTTTTCAGTTGGAAAATTCTTATTTTGTTGATATTGGAGTTTCTCAAAGACTGGTTGTTTTTTAAGATGCTTCCCTGCAGTGATTGCTGCCAAAAAATTTGTCTTTTCTCCAGTCAGCATTCAGCTTAATGATTCTGTTTCGTAAGTGTCCTCAAAGCTTTTTGCACCTTTTTTGGGGGAAGGTCTGCAGAGCCCTCTGACTTTCCCTGTGAAGGCCCATGCTGCTGCATGGGTGAGATGGGAGCAGCACCAGGAGAAGCTTCTCCCGGTCCACCACTCAGTCCTCATCCCACATCGTCCATCTTTATTATAGCTTCGTATAGCAATCTACTCTCTTTTCCACTCAAAGCTAACACATTTTTTTTTTGTCTAAGGCCTACAATGCACTTTGGAAACAGAAAGCATTTCAAAACATGCCTGGAGCATCACTTTAGAAACAAGCAGACACACAATATCCCTGTGAGGCAGAACAATGCTATTATACTAATTTCACAGATGGATAAACTTGAACGCAGTAAGGTAAAGGGCTAGATCCTGTTTGGTGCTGTGCTTTGATACTTTAGGGGATTAAGCACTACAGAGACCCTTTTTCCCTAGCAGGAAAGCTAAAAGACAATCCATACAAGAAAATACAATAGGAGTGTAACTGTAAATTCATTTACACATGCAACATGTTTTTTTCTGCTGAGCTGCACAGGTAACGAAGACCTCAATGCACATTTTTCCAACAAACATGCTTATTTTTTTCTTAAACAGCAGTTAAAACGAGACCCATCTGCCTCATAACCCATCCTTTTCCATGTTTGCCGGGCTGGCAGGAGTCCAAAGCAGATGTTGTCTCTGCTCCGCTCCTTTCACCCTCACCTCACCAGCAGGGCAGGATTTGCCCAGAATAACCTTAGTCCAGCGCACAGAGAGCAACCCAGATGTCGTCATGGCCATGCTCAGATCTCTACCCAGACCCTCTCCTGAATATTAATGCCTACCTTATTGTGTATTCCCTGGAAGAGACTGCACTTTGGCAGGCTGAAGGATCTCTTTTGCATCTGATAGGCAAGAGGATTAGTGGGTTTCATCTCACTTTTTCACTTTGCACAACGTGAAATTTTTAATTGTCTGGTTGAGAAAAGGTGGCAGCTGACAGTTGTTTTGTCCAGACTCACAGAGCTGATAATGCTCTGTCCATGAAACTGAGGCTGTTAATGATTCGTGATCTGATATTTCCTCACACTTGATTGTGCACAGTATACTTCATAATTTCAGCTTGTCATTTTCATTTTTCAGGGAGGAAAAAAACCACAAAACCTCTCTTTTTTCATGGTAGAATTCTCTATAAGTGTGTAATTACATCTTGATGTTCCCTGTGATTTGTGCCTTGTTCAGCCCATTGAAAGACTCTTTTAATACATTTTCATAAAATATTTTCTTCCTTAGGAAAGAAAAAATGCAATTTTTCCATGTGGCACACTGTGGGGATAATGTTTTCTTATGTATGAGTACTTTACATACATATATGATGCTTCAAAGGGCTTTTACAGCATAGGGGACATGTAGCCATTCCTATCCTGAGAATTATTGCAAGATGAAGGGACTTGCAACTTCTGCATTTGGGTGTCACTTCACTGTATGGAAGCATCTCCCTATCCAGCTCAGGTCCTTCCCACAGAGTTGGTAGGATTCTACTAGAAGGAGTGTTATATACCCAACAAGGCTTTAATAAACAGACCTTAAATGTAAATGTAAATGTAAGGGTTGTTTGCAAAATCATTTGCAAATATTCCACATAATGCATCACACAACTGCTGAGGCTTTGGCTAGGTGAATTAAGTGACTGAAAAGATAAAGTACTTGCAGTATCCTAGAAAGCTTTGGAGACATATTTTAGCATGCATTATTGCTCATAAAGAATATATTTTCCTAGTATTGCAGGCCTAAATATTATAATAAACCATTGGATTTTCTTTCAGTTTTTTAGATGGCTGTGAAGTCGTATTGTCTGAAAAGCAGGCTACCTTCAAATGTCTTTGTTTAGAGAATAAAAATTGCTAATAATTTTAAAACAGTATTTTCTATAATTACATTGTAGACAACTGCAACCAGAATCATCTTAAGTGTTGTATTAACTAAACAAGCTGTGAAACAATCACTACTAGAAATGTACCTAGCCCAAAATGGTCACACGAACCTTTTTATTTCATGAGTGCAGAGCTGAGACAAGGTAAGGCTCAGAGTCTGGTTTGTGAAATCACAAAACCTGATTTCAGATGCCAAAGTAAAGAAAATAAAAAGCTCTTTTTTAAGGAAAAAAAACCTCCAAACAACAAAAAATCCTATCAAGCTTATATGTATGTTTCATGTTTAATCACATATATGTTCAAATATAATTTTAGTTTGCACCATCACCCATGGCATCCTGATTCAATAAATGCAAAAATTTACTGTCTATAAGAAGCCAGCCAAGCCCAAAGACAAGGCTGCTTACAATCAATTAAGAGCACATGTACATGACTTCCCATTCCTTTCTAGAGTTTAGGTGCTTGGCATGATAGAAAGGGAGATATTATTCTCAGTGGCTTTAAATATGTGCATCTCAAGCCTGTAACCTGGTAAATTGGGGAGTTTTAGTTCTCTTAAATTTAGAAAATCTCGTACACACATTTTACATTTCCTAAGGCACTTTTCCAACCAGTAGGCCATAAACTTGGGATAAAACTGACCAAAAAAGCAACCGTCATGAAGTCAGCACACAGTGAGGAGCTTGACATTTTAACTTAGTTGTTAAGAAATCTCTTCTGGGAGAGAGGGAACCAAACTGTAACCCTTGATAATGAAATAATTTCTGTTTTATAACCAATGACTCTCTCATGTGAAAGACATTTGTGTAAGGCTGATGTTAAAATACTTCTGTACATATGTGGCTGGCTTGTGTCAGTTATGCAGAGAACATTCACAGAGCTTATGTAGATATATGCACTTCTCCTGTTTTGGGAACCAAACAGGGAACTTCTTTGGTCTCACTCCAAATTACTCGCCAGAAGTCTTCCAAATCCTGTGAGAACTTGCCCTCAGATTTACATAATTGTTCATATTCATGTATTTGCTTAGCCTCAGTGACATTTCTCCATCTTCATGCCCGGAAAAAAATACATTGAAAGAAAAAAAACCAAACAACAAAACCAACAATATACTAAGATATATTTCTTAGGCATGAACAATCTCTCCATGGTACATATGCTCAAAGTTGTGTGACCATGATTATCGTTAGCAAATCTGTACTAAATGCATAACTGATGCTCCCTTCTTTGTCAATTTTATGCTCTTAGAAATCAGTCATGCAAATAGCATTCAGATAATTTGATTTAGCAAATCTGATCTGCCCTCTTCTAGAGGTAAGCAGAAGAGTGGTTTAAAAATCGTAAGGACTGTAATCCCTATTTCTAATTGAATGCATTTCACTACACAGATGCATTTAAATAATTCCGGATGTTCAGTTCTTCTTATACTTGCCTCAGTTATTAAAAGCATTGAAATATTCCAGACCAATTTTCCAAAGTACTACAGCTAAACCACCATTTGCTGTGACTGTTACACAATAAAGAAATAGAATATTATCTCAATTTAATAAATTCAGATTTATTTCACCTAGCTTTATCCATTTAAAAGTTAGACATCCACCCTAGTTATCTGGGGTTTCTCAACAGCCAAAGGAGAGAGAGAGACATCTCCGGAGTGTGATTCATCCCTCCTATCTTTAATACCTATCTCATGTTGGAAGCTGATGCAATTTCTCCTTACTGTTAAAAAGAGATGTCTTATTTCTAATCTGAATCTGCCTAGTTTGAGCTTCCAGCTATTGGATCTTGACATGCTAGATTAGTGAGCTGTTTACTGTAAAAAATATCTTCTCTCTGTGCACGAGTGTAAGTAATCTACTCTTCAAAGAACTAAGTAGATGGAGATTCCTAGTTTCCTACTATATGACATTCTGGTTGCTCTTCAAATAAGTCTTGAGAGATAATATTTCTTATCACCACAACCGACACAGCTGAAAAAAAATAAGACAGGTTTCTGGGCACATAAGCTCTTCTTTAGGTCTCACTGAGCTCAAAGCTTCTCAATGAAAAGCAAGTTTATTTTCATTTTTGAAAAACCATTTAACTTGATTAATTAAAGCTTTGCAAGGGAAGCAGCACTTCTTGCACATAATTGGCACTCTAAGGTTTTTATTCAACAAAAAGCATCACAATAGTGAGCTAATTCGTCTTCTATTGCCAGGAGTCTCTTTCCAGTACGTACACAGCAAATTCCGTACTAAATGTGATGATTTAAGATCACACTCCTGAAGTTCACAGCAATCAATGGGTTTTTTTCCACTAAATGGCTGTTATTTAGGCATTTTTGTTCAACTCCCTGTACTCATACAGGATGAAAACTTTCATGGACATTGAATAGTAGTCATTACGAAGCAATGGTTTGCTTGTAGGAATAAAGTTCACATAAATGGTGAGCGAAAGCACATTGGTAATTTGCATTTCACTTTAAAACTCAAAATGTATTCTAGAAACCTATGACCCTATTATCAAAGGCTAGAAGAAGATAATGAGATTCTAAATAAGGTTTTGAATAAATGAAGGTTTTCTCTCAATTATGAATGGATACATGCTTACTATTATAGAGGTGTTCTCATGTCACTTTTCTGAGGTCTTTGTCAAAATTTTCACTTTGTCAGATGAAGGTCGAGGGGACATTTTTATTTTCACAAGTACAAGATCACTGTGAAAAAGGTCCCTAATAAAAAATAAATCCAATCCCCAAGCAAAGAGATTCTGACAGCTAAAGGGGAAAACTTTGGAACATTTGACATTCTCACCCTCTTGGAAATGTAGAACCATTACCTCATCCTTACTTTCAAGTCTTTAATAAAGATATTAAGAAAGATGAACCAGGATCCAAGAAATTAGTAGGCAAAAGAAAGAAAATAAATCTGAATCCGTCAAAAATTTAGCTTTTTTTGCATTTCATCACAGATACAAAATGAATCTATTTTTCTGAAAAATCCTTTACCCTATTTTTCCTTTTTTATTTTATTCCCTAAATTTACCTATTTGCCTTTAAAGCAAAAACCAGATATTTCAGTAAACCACACAGGAAAACAGTATTTCAAAGTTACCAAACTTCCTGATATGAAGTTTAGAAGAGATTCCAAAGGCTTTCTCCAAATCTGAGAATAATGGTAAACAAAAGCAATGTTACTGTTAATTTAATTATGGTAATTAATGCTGTAAGATGCATTGCTTGCAGGAAAAATGTTACAAGTGATTCAGTCAACTAGTTTATCTGTTCTGGACAATACTCAATGTCTGATGCTTCACAAAATGCTAATTACCTTATCAATAATATTTCTATCCAAGTAAGCAGTAAACAAAACATTTGGACGTTAAACAGGAATATCTTTCTGTCCCAGTAGTAAATAGTATGTTTCCCTAAAGCACAAGACCTCTATCTCTTTTGTCATGGCATAAATAATATTGTTGACATTGCTTCATTATTTCTTGAATCTGCATTGCATTTTCCCTAGGGCATGACTGCTGAGACATGCTTGATTCTCTTTACGTGTCCTGTTACTTGTCAACAAGCTAATGCAATTAAGACCTTTCCTTCCTGGTGGTCTGTGTGTGTGCCCTGAGTGATTGGTTTTATATAAAGATGGACCAGATTCAACATTTTTCCTGGTGAAGAGTTCCACAAACCACAGGTGTGACTCAAAACAGAGCCCAGTCACAATTAGTTTGGCATATTCAGAATTTCTTTGAACCAGCTCTCCAATGGAATTCTTGTGTTATATGGCAAATAGTTGCAAATGGAAATTGGCTGTTGGATTAAAACAGAAATTCATAAGCTACTTATGAAGTATCCCTGCTATGAATAAGGGTTGTGCTGAAAAATCCAACTATTCATATTATACACACTAGACATCTTTCCACCTGAATGCTTTTCTCTTTTTCTGATCATATAAGACAAACAAGAAAGCTTCCTCGGAGTTAGAAACAAAGCTAACCCCTAACAAATCCACCAATTTGGAGAGACAAAGAACAAGTCATTCATTTTCTATCCATTTTTATTTAAAACTGTAACACTTATATCTCTGATGAAATATGCAGTTTTGTTTCATTGGCAGTTACAAAGCCCTTTTATGCTGTTATCTTATTCTTTATGTTCATGTATCTTTCTTTCTGAAAGCTAAAAAACGACAGATTTTTAAACTGTCTCAAATCTTTTAGAACTCCTACACTTTCAAGAACTTTAGTCACTCAAAGCTGTAAAAACTGGCAACTGTGATAGATATTTTAAGTGTACTTTTGCAACTTGAATTTCTGATTTTCAATAAAAATTATGTTCTAGCATCAAAATGGGTTTGGTTGAATAAGCCTTGTTGTAGTCAGAAATCTATTTCAGTAGTTTCTCTAGGAATAGGTGACAGGGCTTAACCACAATTTTTAATTTCAAAACTTAGCAACAATATCAAAACCAAAATGAGACTTCAGTTATTCACAGTAATTCTTGGAATTCAAAACCTGATTTAAAAATCTACCATTTTTATATAGTCTTTATTAGACATGTGGAGGTGGGAGGTGTCCCACTGCTTGTGGGAGGTGTTCCTGCCCATGGACTAGATGATCTTTAAGGTCCCTTCCAACTCTAATCATTCTATGTAGTTAATTTATTTGTACTATAGCTGAAGAACAACACTTGTGAGCCCTTTCCGTGACATTTTAATCTTATCTGCAATATATTAAGTAGGAATTCTCCTTTTGGCTTGGATAGGATCAAAATTTAGCTGTAAGGGAACAAACAACACAGGGGGTTAGTTTGCAAGAGGATGTGATAACCATTACTCACACAAAGACAATATCCCAAGTTATGTGATATCTGAGAATAATGTTTACAAACCCCCATATTTTTACCATCAATATTCATGCAATTATCCATATTCTGTCAGGTGTATACTCATCCTCACAGTATTTTTTGCCATTTGTAGCAATTTCTGGTGCCTCATGCCACCAACTGAGACAAGACCTTGTTTTTCCTAGGAATGCTCCAAACATTGAGGGGCAATCACCAACTCACCAAAAAGTGTTTGGGTAGAAGAGAAGATGCACACATAGAGGTGAAGTGAAATGCCTGTGGTCACAGCATGAGTGAATTGAATACGTGAGATGTAGAGCTAAGAAGGGAAAGGGGATGCCCATTTTGGAGGACAGAGTCAACATGTGCTCCATTCACATCACCTGTGTTGCTCCAAGGGAATACAAGTACCTCTTAAAAGTTGGTTGTGTTAACCGCACAGTTTTGAGGACACTACCAATAAAGGCATCTACTCCATACAATGAACATGGATGGAGGAAAGGAAGGTATAGAAGAAAAAGAGAAGTGCCTAGTGTAAAAAGCTGATCACTTCACACGCAGCGAGAAGTTAAGTTCAGACAAAACTGAGCTAGACATGCACATCATAAATCTGATAATCTCATAACCAATAAAACAGCAGAACAAATCTCATCTCACCATAAGACAAAATAGCGCATCTGTGAAGCAAATTATCATTATTTTCCAGTGGGAGAATGATATAATATTCTGTAATATTCATTTCTAACAAATCAGATTTTTTAACATAATTCTACATGTGTAAGAAATGCTTTTCATATTTTTCTGAACTGAATTATTCACCAAATGTAGAACTTCTGTTTTTTCATTTGGAAAATATCTTCTTTAAATATTTAGAAAAAATATCTATAAACAGCATGCAGTTTTAATTACAATTTATACGCTTGCATTTTAATTGCCTTTTAAACTAATTTAGGTTGTTCTTAAAGTTAATTAAACTCATTGGGGGGAAAATGTTCCTTAATTCAGTTGTGAAAATGAAGCAGATGTGGAGATGTATTTGTGATTGTGTCTATCAGTCTGAACTTATAAAAATCCTTTTTATCTTGAACTCTTTAATAGATGTTTATAACAAAGTGCTTCGTATGTAAGCAAGGCACCCCGCGCATTTCTGGTGTGCTTTCAACATTAAAACTATACATGTACAACATACTCTGTTTTAATTAGTTTGTCCACTCTAAAATACGTTGAAGCTGGATATAGAGAAGGATGCATTGATGTCTGTACTGTTAGAACTTCAGGTTTTGGGGCCATTCCACTCTGAACTCACAAGTGTTTAAGTAATTAATATTCTAAGACAGGGCTTGATTTGAACAATTCTGGCTTTTGCAATGAGCTTCTGGGAGGCTGTGAGCATTTTGGTAGTGAGTAGAGGGACAGCACATTCTTCAGAGAGAAAAACATTAGAAATACATATGAGTTGAATTAGAGGTCACTGTGGCACCTGCAATCTAATCCTTGATGTAGCTTTGAAGTGGCTGACCTGATGCTCGCAGCAGTTCTACCATTGCAGGACTCACTGGGAGCTGGTTGCAATGTCCACAGAGTCCAGAGCTCAGAGAGTTCGCCCATGCTGAACTTGATATTAAAACAATTGTTTACAGCTGGTTCAGGTACCTGTACTCCAGACATAATTACAGGTGTCAACCTTGAAAATGAAATTGTTTGTTCGCAAAATGATATAGGAAAAAATAAAATCCTAACTACCAGTTTCTCAAGAGAAGTTTCTTCCAGCCAAATACCCCTACCAGATGACAAGCTTAGGTTACCACCTTGCTGTGGTGGTAGCCACTAATTAAGAAACTCATAGTCCATGATCCCTAAAGTGACTTTTTCATATTCTATACCTGAAATAATTTATCTGCTAATCAAACTAAACCTAACTCTAACTCTCAAGTCTTTCATGAAGATGTTCCAATGAAGATTTCTTGTTACAGTGACAGTATCTGATATGTTTTGAACAAGTAGGGTATTGCAGACAATTCATCTTTTGATACAGAACACTGAACCCATAAAATTAATCAAAGCCTGCAAAAAGACCATTAAATTTATGAGAAGTGACCACCCCACAGAGCTCATTAGAGGAGATCTTGAAAAACATTTAAACAACATAAGCAAACAAAGAGCGATTTATCAGGAGGGTAGAGGGAGAACAATAGCCAATGTTTCTGTTGCTTTAGAATGGAGTGCTAGATACCTAGATATTCAAAAAGAAAAAAAAAAAGAAAAAGAATGAAGAGGAAAAAACAGCTTTTCCATGCTCACTGTATCCAGCATCTGTGGGTCAGTGATTTTAAGGTCACCGACGCAGCCTTACAGGTTTTAGAAAGAAAGCCTTAGTTAGCCTATGGTTCTGTTATTGCAGCAGAAACAAGCTCGCTGCTGGTTTGTTAACTTGTTTTGATTCTGCTCTACTCTTGTTTCATTGACGTACACAAGGCTGACATCCAGAGACACTCTTCTTGGGCAGTCATGTGTATCAGCCCCAGTACGCTCACTGTCAGCTTGATAAGACTACTAAATGACTGTGCGCTGATCCAGAAGCAACTATTCCTCATACTGTGCAACTTGTTGGAGCTTTTATGCATACTATATAGTGTGTGACAGCTACTTTTGTGCATGTGTAGCTACTCATTATATACGCATTTAAATTCTTTTGCAGTAGTGCCTGCATGTATTTCACTTACAGATAAACTTTATGGTTTTTTCCCCTTTTGTCACGAGTCTTTATTTTTCATGCTCTTTGGATTTGAAAAGATTTTTTTTTAGAAGCTCTTTCTTTACTGACCATCCATGTTTACGGGAACTTTTTCATTGACTGTTGCAGCATATAAACCTCATGGAATTAATTTAGTTTTAACACTCAAAAGCAAATTTAAGTCACCTCAGCAGCTTCCACAAAACATGGTTAAGATCATACTTTTTGGAAGACTACTAAGGTGTGTGCACATCCTGTTGGAGGAGCTGTGCATTTCCACAGGCAACATTCCTGATTACCTCATTTTTGTCTCATTAGTCTTTTCTCTTAAGCGCTGCAGACCTGATCGCACAAAAATTTGTGATGAAAACCACGATGGTATATAGCACTCTCTGAGGCAGCTACACACAACTCAGAGATTCAAATGGGACCCAACCTAAAAGGCCTTCTGAAAGCAGAGACCATGTACTTCCTTGTCTGGCAAAACTCTGTCCGGTGTCATGGATCACATCAGTCACATTGTGCACATGAGTAAGCAATTACAATTTCAAATTTCTATCCATTGTAAAGACTTCTCCAGGTGTTCAGCTTCATTATGAATACTCCCCGCTGGCTTACCACACTTGGTTTCATAGTGGCTCCTATTATGTAAAGTTAAGGCTGTATGTAGGACTTTGAAAGCCTGTAACCTAAAGTCAGAACATGAATTTGCTTTGCATATTGTCTGCTTAGCAACTGTGGCCTCTATGAGTTACTAATAAGACCTTCTCATGTATCTTCATCACAACCATGGGTGTAATTTAATTAAGTCAGCCATGTCCTTCTAAAAGTTAGGCATCTTATTTCATAAGCTAGGATCCTTCTATAGCCAATGGATACTTTAAAAAACTATTAATCTAATCTCACTTAGGCAACTCTGGGACGGACAGGAAATTATTTTTTCCTATCTCTAGAAGGATTTTCTACAGGTGAATTACCATTTCATAAGAAACTTAAGTCAGAATTCTAGTTTAAATACTTCTTGTTCACATTTTAAACCAGTTTGCAAGCCTTCTGTATCCATTCCTGATTGGCAGATCCACAAGCCTAATCAAGATCAGCACAATAAAACAATCTTTTCCTCAGGTCTCTAAACAGTGGTCTCTAAACAGTGCTAATTGTCTGGAATATATTAGTCCAAGGTGCCTTCATTTTGTCATCTTTACAGACTCCTTTTGAATCTTCTGAGATTCCATGCTGCTGGCATCCACATTTACCCTTGGAAAAAAAAGACTGTCTTAACCTTGCTAATACCCAAGTCCCAGAGCATAAGCTGTCATGACTATGCAAGCAGTGAAATAACCACAAGGTCTCTGTAGAGTTTTAGATTATTCCTTGTTTGCCCATAGGTTAACAGTGATATGAAAGAAGAGAAGAAAAAATGATGCTATACTGATTCCTAAAAAAGAGCTGGTAAGAGTCAGCAGGCAGTGCCACTCATTATTAGAAAGCAAGTAATATAATTTCCTTCTGTCATCCTTTAGTGACTTCAGTGACATTTTCATTTTCCCTTCTTTTCTACTGCTGGTCACACAAGTTATGAGCCAAGTCAGCAGTTCATGAAGTATAACAGCCAGACCATTGCAAAGGGCAAATTTAAAAGGAAGGATTAATCTCATCTAACTTTAACCACTTACAACTATCTGAGCTATATATTAATGCTCGTTTCTAGCAAGTGAGGAGGAACTGCTGGTTTTAGGGAGTGGTTTATTTTCATCCTAAGGCAAGTTCTGTAATAAGTCATATAAACATGCTTCAAAAATATGGGTTTGTGTGTGAATAGTAAATGGAGCCTGGACACATAGTTCAGCTGTAGGTATAAGACATCTAAACTAGGGCAGATGAATTCACATTTAACTTAGAAGCAAAACAGAAGCAGCACAAATTAAGTATTGCAAATCATTCAGAGAACAAATACAAGGGTTTGCTACGTATCATCTCTGTTTGAACGGAGATAACCTAATGTGATTCGAACAGAAAATACCCGAACGAGCATTTACAACAAGCTTATACTACATAATGTGTCCTGGGTCACATAGGAAATGTCAATATGTTTTCTCTCTCCATTAACTTTAGAAGGCAATTAGAGGACTAGTTTACACTAGACAGATCACTTTTTGAAAGCTAGAAGTAAAAGAGATTAATTCTATCCTATATGTCTGCTCTGTGGATTTATTTTTTCCAAAAATCAAGCTTCTGCTGTCACCCAGTATGTAGTCTGGCTAGATCTATACCACTGACTGACAATTTTAAGAGTGCTTGGACAGCACAGCATCCAAAGGGCTCAGGTTTCCCGGCAGGTGCAAATGACTATCATTAGAATAGTCCCATTTCTAAACATTTTCTTTGTCCTGTGCAGTGCAATGAAGCCCCACACAGCTGCTCGCTCACTTCCCCCTGGTTGGGATGGGGGACAGAATTAGAAGAGTAAAAGTGAGAAGACCCATGGGTTGAGATAAAGACAGTTTAATAGGTAAAGCAAAGGCCACACAAACAAGTAAAGCAAAACAAGGAATTCATTCACCACCTCCCATCGGCAGGCAGGTGTTCAGACATCTCCAGGAAAACATGGCTCCATCACATATAATGGGTACTTGGGAAGAAAAATACCATCACTGAATGATAAGGGAAAACCTGAAGATAAGGAAAATTTTTTTTACTGTAAGGATGACAGAGCACTGGCCCAGACTGCCCAGAGAGGTTATGGAGCCTCCTTCTCTGGAGACATTCAAAACCCTCCTGGACGTGTTCCTGTGTGATTTGGTCTAGATGATCCTGCTCTGGCAGGGGGGTTGGACTGGATGAGCTTTCCAGGTCCCTTCCGACTCCTAATATTCTGTGATTCTGTGATTCTGAATGTCTCCTCCTTCCTTCTTCTTCCTCCAGCTTTTTAAGTTAAGCATGACATCACATGGTATGGGATATCCCTTTGGTCAGTCGGGGTCCGCTGTCTCAGATGCATCACCTCACAGCTTCTTGTTCACCCACAGGCTACTCGCTGGTGGGATGGAGTGAGAAGCACAAAAGACCTTGACTCTGTGTAAGCATTGCTCAGCAATAACAAAAACATTCCTCTGTTATCAACATTGTGTTTTCAGCACAAATCCAAAATACAACCCCATATGAGGTACTATGAAGAAAATTAAGTCTATCCCAGGCCAAACCAGCACATTCTGACAGCTCAGCTCAGTGCTGGGGATCAGAGCCATTTCCAATGTCTTCAGAGACAGCAATCTGGAGATTCTAGCACAAGATGTTCTGCTCAGCAGTATCATTTCTTATCTTTAGCTTTCTTCACATTGAGCTGTGACTTCTGTATTGTCATTTGTGCAGCAAAAGTTTTTTATTGGCTTCATGGTAGGATGAAAAGAATATTTTTATTTTAGAGGAGTTTCAAACAGCAAAAGTTAAATATCCAAGCACAAAAGATACTTCCTACCTTCAATCTGTTCTGTGTAATCTATCTTCATTGACAACACTCCTGATGTCTGATATGGCACTGTCCACAACCATATATTAATCATGCTTATTGGATGCCTAAGGCACTCCTGTAGGTATTAGGACCTTTCATTCAGTTTGTGATACAGCATTTTGCAAGTATCCACCATAGATCATGGATCACTGTAGTCTTGCACATCTTTCATGTATAATTCTTGAAACAACAATTATTTTTTTTTCCTTTCTGTATGGCTAATAGTTAATCTTGGTTAGTAACAAATTTCCAGTAGATCAGTAATGGCAGAGTCATATTCCGTATTCCAAATATATTGTTTGTCACTTTCAACGAGGAAAGATGCTCACTTGTATTTTAGCTATAGCGAATGTCAACATATGTCAGAACATGTTGCAAAGCCCAAATAGAGGATCTCCATATAGAAGACTGACAGAATACTTTGTGTTATTCTGAGAGATTAGCCGTAATGTCTAAGTTACAACCCCAACTTAATCCAATTAGCAGAAAAAAAAATCTTGATTCAGTAGAGGAAGACTATGTAAGGACAAGAGAATAAAAAGTTTGGTTTAGTAACAACAAATGAAATAAACCCATTTCCACCTAACTTAAACTTAGTTTTATTTTTGAACAGCCTGTTTATTTTAAGAAGCGGGTTCCAATGTTCCCAGTCTGAATCAGACCACTTGTGATTTCTACTGAATCCAGACAAAAGCAATCTTTTACAGTTTATCATCACAATATTGATTCCGTCATATTTTTTATGATACAAGATTGATGTGGATGTTGAAAACTGCTAAAGGGAGTTCAAGATTATGTTATGTTCCAAAGAGCG
>NW_010167129.1:78580-118496 GCF_000695765.1 Mesitornis unicolor
ATATATAGTGAAAAATAAGATTTTTATATTGTACTGAATTTAAAAACTTACCTCGTCATATCAAGAGAAAAGATCCATATATTTAGTGTATTTAGTCAGAAACAACTCCTTTGATTAATTTAAAGAATGGTAGAATAAATAACATGGCACAGACATCAAGAAGAAATTTAAAAAAAAGGAATTAAATCAATTAGAAAAAAATATAAAATTAAAATTATGAGCAGATGAACATATTAGAGTGGTGCAGGAAACCTTAACTCTGATGAACATGATTTTCCACATTTTTAGCTACATAAAATTTCTTAAAAGACTTAAATATTGTTTTCAACCATTACTCATTTCTTTCAACTTTCTCTGAAATAATTGCAGCTATAAATGTCACCACACCACTTTAACAAAATCTTTCAGGGACTGTTGCACACACACTTCTAGTACTGTCTTTTGAATTATTATATTACGTAGGCATAGAATAAATTAATATATCACTAAGATGCAGATGCTTTAATTTCTATTGCATTAAAGTAAGACTACCTTGTATCATCTTTAATTTCCTACAATTTATCAAAGTTGTTCTAATATTGTTGTAAACATCAACCATCCAAAATAAAACAAATAAATGAAAAAGAGGCTGAAGTTAATATGGTAACCAGTGTAGGCAATAATCTCCACGAGTCTAGATTTTTGTTAAATAACAGCTAGTACAAAAGTTAGTTCTATGAAAAATGTTTCTTTCCATGGAAATACAAGCCAAATAAAATTCTTTGTCTGGCGCAGCTGAAAAACAAAATTTCTAAAAATGTTTAGAAACTTTCTCATTAAGTTGCTCCCTAGCCCCATGGTTATGAAGGTAGCTTCCATCAGTGAAATTGACTTCCCAGCCTATGGGTCCCGTCCTTCCCAAAACCCTTGGTGTTTGATTTGTGGGTAATAATGGAGGTGATACTTTTTACTTATAAGCATTCTTATCCTTAAAGTACATATTGCAAGTACTTAGCTTCATATTCATCCTGTGTATTTTTC
Source organism: Mesitornis unicolor (assembly GCF_000695765.1). Taxonomy (NCBI): domain Eukaryota; kingdom Metazoa; phylum Chordata; class Aves; order Mesitornithiformes; family Mesitornithidae; genus Mesitornis; species Mesitornis unicolor. The sequence goes on from NW_010167129.1 coordinate 79,601, forward strand.
AGCACTTAGGGCCCCAAGGGTGCAATCCAATTGCTTATGGTTGATGGAGAAAAATAACTATTTCAGGAGGGATGCTCATGGTTCGGTGGGCTGCCCACAGGAACGACATTAACTGACTACACTCCTAAATTGTGCATTTCAGTTATATTTAAAATCAGATGAGAAAAAGCCAATTGTTAGTGTGGTAAATACAATAAAGAAGCAATATTCTCAGGAAGTTAGGGTGTGATGCTCCAGATAACCATCTTCCATTCTCAGTTTTTCTACTGGCCAATCTTATCTCTTCCTGGTTTGGAAAACGAGGACCTCTATCCTAAAACTCTGAAATTTATTTAAATTAAAGGAAAAAAATAAAACCATATATGAAAAATAAATATTACTAGCATATACATTATTTTTATCTTAAAATGTACTGGAATTTAACTAGGAATTTTCTTGGTTTTAAACCAAAATGCACAGCACATTAAAGGCATAAAATCTTCTTTCAGAAAGTTTACAAAGATTACATCAACGTAATAAATGATGAACACAAAACATTGTGCAAAAGGTCCCAGTCATCATCTGGCTCCAAGATCTAATCTCTCTCGCTAGGAAAATAATGAATCAAAGTGGTTTCTTGTCCACACACACTCTCAGAAGACTGAGTACATGTGGTGCCTTTAAACTCTACAATGTTGATGGAGTGACAGATCTTGAAAGCCCATCTGCCCTAGTATTTCAGCTGCTGACACTTTTGTTTTGTGGGAACCTATTCATAAATTTTTATTTGCTGACGCTTTTCATCAGAAATGTTTAAAAGTATAAGTGCATAACCATTTTCTGTTAAAAAAAGCCTGAACGAAATCTAAATGAAGTCAATGGGAGTTTTTTCTTCCTTTGACATCAATAGGCTTTGGATCAGATCCATACAGTGAAATTTTGTACAGAAGTTGAATATGTGTTAAAGTTCCATGAACTGCAGAGAGGCTTTAGACATATTCTGAACAAATGTCCTCAATATTGAGCTGTCGTGGAAAGAGAGCATTTGTTTGGTGTTTTTGTGGGGAGAGAAAGGCAAGAAGTAGCGAGGAATTGAAGCCGATTCAGGATCATAAAAATATAAATGAAAAACTGGTGAGTTTCTTACAATGCCCACTAAAACTGAGATAGTTACAGATGTAAGTGGGTGCCCTGGTTTTGCTAGGTTGGAGGTTTTTTCCTTTCCCTTATAGTAGCCTGTATCTTGTGCTGGAACTGGTATTAATAACATGCCAGTATTTACAGTTTTCAAGGTTTTGTTTTTCACTCTCTACCTAAGTGTGTTCTTAGTTGGTTAGTTGTTGGGTTTTTTTCCTTTTCTCTCTCTGCAAAAGAGGATGGGAGTTGGAGAAAAAGCCTGGGATTCTCTGGTACCGGTGACCCAGGACAGATGATTCAGGTGTGATCCAAGCTGACCAATAAAAGTGTATTCTATCCTGTAAACGCCACAATCACTATAAATTCAGATATTTACAGGGGACAACCCCTTAAGTCCTTCCTTTCTTCAATCTCTTCTTTCGACACATTCCCTTCTACTTCGTGATGGCAGCCTATATCAGTTCCTGAGGCCTATCCCTCACCTGTCATATTTTCGTTGGCATACTGCTAGTGGCTGCTGTTTGTGAGCTGAGCATAACTTTGATTGCTTTATTATTGTTGTTTCGATTCTTATTAACATTCATTATTGTTATTTCAGTTTGGTTCATTTTTAATTATTAAATAGTCTTTATCTCAACTGACGAGTTCTTTACTTTTACTCTCCTGATTCTCTTCCTCATCCCACTAGGGAGGAAGGGGGAGGAATTGAGTGAGCAAACTATGAGGTATTTAGCTGTTTGTTGGATTAAACCATGACAGTGGGCCAGTAGGAAAGTTTCTAAACTGCAGAAACCTTTTATTTTTGTGTAAGACCTCTTTCTATTGAGAAAATACACACAGGAACTGATGTTTTGTTCTGTACCCATAGAATGTGCCCAGGGATGTTACAGAGCATAATACAAACTGTCAGCCTCAGTAAAACCTAGGAACTGACCTTACAGAGCGAGTGTGCTCTAGAATACTGGTGCTGGATGCTTTTATGTACAAGACAACCCTTCTTCATGTCTGACCAGTCATGTAAGACTCTGAAAAATAAATAAAATTCCTGTAAGTGCATTCAAGGATCTCCAATGCCATTAACTGGCAAAGGTGTAATTTCCTTTTGTGATTTGAGCCATCACAACTTTTCTGCAGCTAGCACTTACCTGGTCATGTAAGTAACCATCTGGAACAAAATCATGAAATGGGCATAAACAATAGTTATGTAGTGAGTGTCAGATTCCCAAGAATCCCAGTAGTAGCGCCAGAGTGGGAACCGTATACAGTCAGTTCCTGGACAGAGTTGGATAATCAGGCTGACTATCTAACACATGAGAAGTAGGTGCTCAGAAGGGTCTCACAGTAGGAAACTGATGTTAAATAGCGTGTTTCTGCTACATCACAACTTTAGTCTGCTGAAAAGAATTTTCAGCCTCCCCTGGAACATCTACATAGTGCAGATTCATCTTCTCATCTTTATACTGGTCACTTCACTTACTTCAAGAATTTGAGTTCTTTGGGCTTTGGACCTTGCTCTTTCACTGCTTTAGTTTATAATGTTGAGTGATTTGATTTATAAAAAAGGATATGTGCAAAGGGAAATTGCTGCTGCTTAGGGTTCATAGACATGACTGCACAAGGTAGTCATATAGAAAAGCAAAATGTTGAAGAACACTCCAAAGAGTGGTTGTTTTTCAGTATCTAATAAACTAATGTTTATGAAAGGTAAAACTTGGGAAATTTACTTCTGTCTCCTTCCCTTAGTATTTTAATTAAAGAAATCTCAACCTGTCCCTGGAAATCCCAAGCAGGAAAATATCAACCTTTTCTACAGACAACTTTAAAGTAGACTGGGAAAAAAGTACTAACCTTTTATGAACTCTTAAAAAAGGGAAGATTAATAAATGTGTGATCAATAGCAAAATGGATCTTTTGTGAGTCTCACTTCTCTTCTGCCTTTAAGACAAAAGCATGTCTACGAGCACACGAACATGCATAAAACTACTAAGGGCTATATTTACCTTCCACTTACATCATGCAAAAATCCAAAGCCTCTGACTCAAAGTTAGTTTCTTCTATGCAAAACCTGGAAATGGGAGTTAAAAAAATGCTTCTGTCACAAGTACAGCTCCTCCTTTTTATGGTTTTTGGGTTGCCTTTTTTCCCTCAAATCATCAGGTCTTAAATCCAATGCAAGGTAACAATCCAGAAACAGTAAGAAAAGGCTGCTATCAAGAAAGATTGAGTCACTGGAAGCTGAAAACCTAATTCTTAATGAAGAGGAAAAAAGTCTTTTGACAATTTCTTAGTTCCAAGAAAAGATAACAAGAGTCACCAACTCTTCCTGTTCTGCTAAATAATTTATATTTCTGGAGAAGTGTGTTCATATGGTAACTTTTGGGGGCTTATTCCTGAAGCTGCCTATAGCCCAAAGATCTTTTTTGACCATACTTCCCTGTAGATCTGATGAATCACTGTGAATGTCACCTTTGCCTTCAAGTGTCCTCAGTCTCTAAAGATCCAAACTCTGAGTGGGACCGTTGGGATTTTTTACCAGCTTTATCACAAGGTTTGGAAATGTTGTGCTTTTTCCCAGGTCTTTCCAAACAGAATGCATCTCATCTATGCAACCTGAATAAAAAGAGGGAATATTTATTTCAGACATTGACAAAGGCAGTTGATGGGAAAGAAAATGCAAGGTGATTTATACACTGAGGGCTATGTAGCATCCTGATGTGGTTTTATTCCTCTTCTTCAAAAATAATAAATATTCATAAATCATTAGTGAAATATCTCCACAATCTAGTGGGCTTTTTTTTTTTCCTTGCAAAGCTACTGTAAAAGGACTCAGAATGTAATTTATCTTGTTAATATTCTTTATTTCTATTACAGTAGTAATCAAAGGTCAGTAATCACCCCTGCCCACACTGTGGTCTGACAAATGGCCTTTATTTGACTGTCACTGCAAAACGTATCTGTAGCTGAGAGCAGCAGATGACCTAGTACAAGCTTCAGGATAAGTACATGTGGGAGCTGCTGCAAACTCATCCTTTCTTTGGTAGCGGAGCATATCACTGATGATGAGAATGGAAGACAACAATTTCATACTATATAAACTGTTTGAGGTGCCCTGTCACCTCCTTCTTTATTTTCACTCTGTACTGGAATAAGAACCACATTTTCAAAGAAGATTTTCCCCCAACTGTGTCTATCCTGAAAGCAGAGGGAGTCAGATTCATGGATACTCACTTTGCCTGAAGAGTTTTTCACCTCAAGTAAATGCAAATTAGGCCAATCAATGACTTAACCTGTGTTCTTCAGAGCTTAGACCACTGCCTGAAACTTCCAGTTACTGTGGGCTTTTTTCCTTCACTTAATAGTCACATTTCTCATTTCTTCTCCTCCATACCCTCCTCAACAACAAAAAATTCTGTGGAGATTAAGTGATTTCTATGCTTTTCCTAATTATTATTATTGCTGAGCTACTAAGCAGAGGTCTGGGGAAGTACACGGGCTGGTGGCTGAGGCAGGAATACAGGTTTCAAGAGACCAGATTCAGTTCCTGGCTAAACTGGAAATGTCCCATGTCACTGTTCATTAGTTCTTCTTTGTCCTTTTCCTCTCTCTATAAAATGAAAACAAGTGTACCACTTTCCTCCCAAAAGTTTCTTTATTGATTTACAATAAAAGTCGTTAAGTTTTCAGTTGTGGACATTATTATCACACTTGGAATTAGATAGGCAAATTAAAGTCCCCAGTGAAGGAAACAAAGTGATTAGGGAAGATAATCTTCATCATGTGAGTGTGCTTATTTAACCTGAGGAGGCTTTGGGAATCTGTTATTAAAAAATTTTGGATGAGATTCTCTATGACAGTCAGCATTGGATAATTATGATCTTGCTGATGTGTAAGGTAAAATTGGATTAAGACTAATGCCAAGTACATAGGAAAATTCCACACGAGTGGAAGGTGGCATCACTGATTCCAGAAAAGAAAAAAAAAAAAGAATTTATCTCCCCAAATATTGAGGCTTGATGACATTTAAAACACCTTAAAGTGTTCTTAGTCTGTGACTGCCATCTCCTAAGTACCCTGCACAGTTCAACTCACCTAAAACTAGATGCACAATGGCAGGTCAGCTGAATATTTTTCTTTCCAGGCTGTCGTATTGGCTTGATCTTCTTCAACAGTGATGCAAGAATACATATCTTGTCAATGTTTATGGAGTAACATGCAGACACTTAGATTGACATTTCTTAGCCTGAGATGAATCTCAACCCAAAGTATTTGAATAGCTCTATTTTAAAAATGTAGGGCTTAAAAGTGGTTCCTGTAAAAGAGAGGAGCTTGCCAGACAGTTTGGTTCTGCTCCAATGTTTCCTGTCCCTCGCAGTGACCCGGACCGAACTCTGAGTTTATAATGGTATCTGAAGCCAGGTGAATTTCCAATAGCTCTAGGCTTTCAAATGTCATGCTGCTTCACTAATTGCTTAAGCAGCTGTACTTTTATATCTGCTATCCTTTTTGAAAAGGTAATGTATTTGAACTTGTTTTTTAATACAGACTAAGAAAACAACAACAAAGTTTATTTCCAGAGAGGAGTAGACGGGGGCAGGAACAATAGAAAATAGCAAATAAATAAACAAAACTCCCTTCTACTCTACGTATTGGAATTATAAAGAGCAGCAGCAGCAAAATCACTGATCCTGGCATAGCGAGCAGGGTTATTATGTCCCACTGAATTGTTCATTGTTACTCTTGTTATGTAGGAGATTATGAGAAGGTTAAGTAAAAATAGTAGAAGAAATAAAAAAGTAGGATAGAACTGATATGAAAGAAAGATATGGAGGATAGTGATTAAACTTTGCGTTGATAAGCAGTGTTTATTGTCCATGGTATGAATCCTCAGACTTCAGAGCATAAGATGGACTTTAAGTAATGAGGCCATGGAAGGTAGGAGTGAACCCAGAAGCTCTGACACCCAGGCTCCTGCATTGCCTCACAGGTGACATTGTTCAACATCGCATTCAAAATTCATCACGAAGAAGCCCATTGCTATGGCTATTAATTAAATACAGTTTACACCCAAAAGAAAATATTTTTTCAACATATTTTTTACTTTGACTTCATTAATACTTGTGCTCAGAGCCCATTAAACACAAGAACCCAGCAATACGCCTGCCTCATGGAAATGAGGAGATAAACTCAGTATACAGACTAAAGAAATCTCCCTGTTTCTGGATCTTTCTTGTTATCATCTACTGGGCCTGATGCATTGCTGAATCCTTTGAGATTTTAAGCTGTGCAACACTACTGATGTCAGTAGCCTGACTGCAGTGTGTTTCCAGTGTAACACCATGAATCATCTTGCCCACAATTGCAAATTCTTCTTTGAATTTTGATCAAATTTCTACCCCTTTAAACCGGATATGTCTTTTATTGTCATCTATTTTCAGTATTTTAGACAACCAATAACAACCCCAATGTGTTCCTTACCAAATTTTTTTTTCTTTTTTAAAAAGATGGGTCAGGTAGATTCTGTGTCTTAGTCCATAGAACTGGCTTTTTAGAGTGTTGATTATTTTCCAAGTACATCATGCCAGAATCTCAGAGAGACTCTTGCACACACAATATAATACGAAGCACTGCTTGTTCCACTTTGAGAGTGGGGGACATTTTTGGCCACAAGGGATATTTTGTTGTTTTGGGGAATTTTTTTTCAATATATTTTACTGTCTTGACTCATTACAAGCTGTAAGAGACAATGAACAACGTGAGTTCAACAGTCAGAATTTATACAGATTGCGTTTGGACAGTAAAGTACCTGTGCTTGCAAATTGACTAGATTAAGAGCTCAATTTCTATTTTAACAGAGAACATGGAGTATTTATTTGTGGAAATACCCTTTGGCTCATCAAAAAGAGGGTTAACAGGTGGCTTGATCTAAGAGTACCTAAAGAGCAGCTAGAAGAGAGCTCTTTAATCAAGTGGTGAGACACAAGCCAAGATCCAACTGCTAGAAATTGAAGATAAAATTAAGTAGGAAATAAATGCAGATTTTTACTCTGGAGGGTAATTAGCTGTTATTTGCTGTTGGTTGTTAGATTACAGGAAGAAGTGGTTGATCACAGACACATAAGGTGGTTGAGGTTGGAAGGGGCCTCTGGAGGTCATTTTGTCCAACCCACCTGCCTAAACAGCATCTTCTACAGCAGATTGTTCAGGGCTGTATCCAGTTGGGATTTGAATATCTCCAAGAACAGGGACTCCACAGTCTCTCCAGGCAACCTGTTTAGTGTTTCTTCACCCTACGGAAAAAATGTTTTTCATACATCTAAATGGGATTTCCTGTATTTGACTTTGTGCCCTCTTCCTGTTGTCCCGTCACTGGTCACCACTAAGAAAGGTCCAGCTCTGCTTTACTACCACATCAAGTATTTCTATATATTAGTAAGACCTTGCCAACTTTCTCTTTCCAGGTTAAACAAGTCAAGCCCTCAGCCTCTCCTCATCTCCATCACTTCAAATTTTCCCATTGAGAATACCACTAGTCTTTCCTTAGCACTAGGATATGCTCTAGTCAAATACAAATTATTAAGCTTAAGTTCATGGGTTATAAAGAGAAATTTGTCATGTAGGAAGTCAGATAACTAGAATAACACGTTTTGCCATTAAAATCTTTAGAATAACACCTTTGCCTTTCAGAAGGAACAACCTGCACTGACGACACCAATAAATTTTCTTTCTGCCTCAACTGTGATTTTCAGTCATAGGAACAGAATTATAAAACTTGAATAAATTTCTGAGAGAAAAAAAAAACAAACCCCACAACATTTTCTTGGACCAAATCTTTAATGAATTGGGCTGTGCTGTACTCACAGTTCTCTTCTGGTCTACAGCCACTTGAGGGTCTTGTTATGGGCACTTGTTTCCCTCCTGGAGACACTGGCATTTTGGATTTTGTGGGTCAGTAGTAAGGCAATGACATGGCAGGAAATGCTAGACAATTATTATCTTTACCTCCCATTAGTACTGTGGCTGCAGCAGGGCTGCACAGCTTGAGATGCTTTACCAAATGATTTTCAAAGTGTGGATATTTTTTTGACATGACTTATTTCTTTGCTTGAATGAGCAATCACGTTAGGATCTATCACTTTTCTTGGCACAAGGTTAATGCTATTACATTTCTGATCTTCCTGTGGAATTTTTGTTTGTTTGTTTGTTTTTTAAAAACCTTTCACTGGAAATCAAGCTCTAGATTTAGTTCATCAGTGTGATTTGCTGAATCTGTCCCCCCCTCACACACTGGATTCCTTTGAAAATGGCTTGGGATTAATACAGAAACTGGATCACAGAGCTATTACTTAAATCTACTGCGGGTAGGTGAACATTGGGGCATTCAATGGGAAAAATTCTCAGAATTCTGTTTAACTCCTGTAGAGCTTCAGCTGCTGGGACACTATGAACTAGCAGCTCTCTGGAGGTGGGGAAGGGGGTCACCAACACGAGGAAGGCCATGCACAGATGATGTGTGCCTCTGTCTTACCCGGCTAATTCACCCATTATGGCCTTTCTCAGCTCTTTTAAAAGGGGTAGTGAAACCAAGCAAGGGGTCTGGATACTCCAGGGCTGTCCTAAATGGGGACATGAACCCATTCAAGAGCTCAAGGAGCTGCAGTAGGAATCCGCTTGTTGTGGCAGTCCCTATTGTCTGATATGCATTCCTACAAGCTCTCAATCTCTAGATACGTTATTAGTCCCTGGCTGCTCCAGGCTCCCTCTGGTATGCAGCTTGCGTTATTTCTCCCTTTAGCTTTGAGTTGTGTCAATGTAAAGAGGTCCTGAGAACCTTCGCCTTTGCACTGTTAGAAATTAACACGTTGGGAAAAGAATTACACCACTCGGCAGCTAAATAAAAACACAGACTGTTCTAAGAAAGTCTTTTATTGATCTTTCTTTTGTTAAAGTAGATCTCAGGATGCAAAATACTAACTCAGCTAAATCAATATCCCTTTCACTACCAAGTTTGTCTTTAAGATTATGGGGTTATTCTGAAGAGTGGATTTTAATTTCAAGACATGTCCCTCACAGACATTACCATAGTTAAGGCTACAAGACATGTATTGGGCAAATGTGGAGGGGGACTCTAACTAAAAGTGATGTGTGGATCTTCCAGAAACAATTAATTAAGATCTCAATGACATATGAAGGCAGAGCAAGGTATATTGCTGAAAGCTGAAGTTGCTTCTAAGTACAAAGCGATTTTAATACCTTATTAAAGAGTACAGTTATAAATGCTGGTTTAATAAATTTTCCTTATCTGAGTCCTTAACAGGTATATATCAGCACACCTTTACTGAATTTAGCAAGTCTCATTGGAAATCTGGCTCTCTTTTTCAATGGCAAGGAAATATTTAGGAACATATCTATGCATAAGCTGCCCGCTAGATGTTAATTCATAAAAGAGTCTCATTTTAAAATACTACTTTTTAGGAATCTGAACAAAAATCTATTAGAATATAATATACAAAAAACATTATTTTAGCTGCACTAAGGGACTGCTGGGTACCAGCTATAACACATATCTTATAGTGACTGGCGTGACTGGCATGACTTTAAAATTTGAAGTAAAAATGCAGTATATAGCTGGAAAACAGTCCAACTAGAGAAGTAAGTTGTTGCAGAGTCAAGAAGTAAGCTGTTGTGGTGGTTTTTTCCCCAGCAAATTATCCTAGTTTACGTGGAAGAATTAAGAAGACCTATCTAATCACCCTTTCTATTTTATTCTTTCTTACTCCATGATTTAAAAATTCTCTGCTTTTTATTTTTCTCTTATTCCCTGCAAGGAAAGTTTAATGAGGCATATTTGCTTGTTTCCATGGTATTTCAAAGAAAGATTACTAGCTGAGGGCAAAGAAATACATAGAATAAAGCAGCGAACAAATGTCTGTTCCTTAGTAACAGATATAAACCTTACTTTCAGAATTAATTACATAGAAATATTTTTCTATACTCGTAATAAGTGAAACAATGTCAGTCATTTTTTACTTTTATGTAAGGTCTGATGTCTCACAGAAAAAGATATTTGCTACCCAATAGTTCTCTGTTCAGAAGGACGTACACAGGTATGGCTCTAAAGAGCCATTAAAAACATACTTTTCTGTTGAAATATTTCATTACTAAGTGACAAACAGGATTCAGGTTGAACTATTCTTACTGCACAGCACTGTATTAAGCACTGTTGATGAAATCTGAATTTATCCTTTGAATAACACCTGACCAAGAAAAGCAAGAGCATCCTTATGCACGTCCCAAATGGGCCCAAGTCCATAGTTCATTGTGCACACACTAATTCCCTGGGTCTGATACAACAAGTTTTGCACACAAGCAGACAGGAAAATGCAGTTATCATCAGATCCAAGCTTTATTAAAGTCAGAGACAGAAGTTCATGAAACTCAGGGGATCATGCATATTACTCTCGCTTATGGTCAGGAAGCAATTATCCTTCTTTATTATTATACTGTTAACCATTTAACTTATTTTTAAAGCGCTCAAATGTTCAGAGGACATTTAGCCCTTGACGTCAGTGCTAAAATGCCTATTAATTTCAGCAGTTCAGATTCGAAGACACAGAAAACACTGAAATTAAATACAGACCACATCAACAACACCTCAGGAAAAAAGATAGACAAGTCATACATGAAAAAACCCCCAGAGCTTCATCAAAAACCTATGGCCTGAATAACCATGAGCAAACCACATAAAGTGAGATCTGTCATTTAAAATGACGTACCTGAGGTAGAAGCCACAGCTTTCTCTCTGGTCAACAGAAAAAGATCAGCAACTTCAGAGGACAATTTAACGCACCTAAGACATGAACCTGCCTCACGACAGGGAGTTTAATTTAAGTGCCGAAAGCTAGATGGGATGAACCAGAAAGAGCAAATACACAAAATAAACAGCAGTAGCAGTTGGGACAAAGCTGCCAAGGGCTTTGCAAATCGTCTTGCAATCTAATGTGCCTTATTCCTTACCTTTGAATCGAGTTGTAGTTACTATAGCATCTCCAGAGATTTGTTAATACAATGTGCTTTGTTAGCATAAAGCAAAAATAGCTGCCTATTCAACTAAGGGTGGTTTGGCTTTTTTATTGCAATCCTAGGAATAGTATTTTCCAAAGCTCTGGTTTACTGTTTGAGGTTTTGTTAAACCTTTTCAAACATCTTTTTGAGCTATGTGAACCTATCCTTGCTTCTGCCTGCTTTGTTTGGGTTTCAGTGGGGGATCTTGCTGCCTTTGTGCAGATCCCAGCTCCAGTCAGTAATTATCCAACAACAAAAAAATATTGTTAATTCTGCCCAGTTTCTGCTGCTGAACTAGATCTAATCCTCAACAATTTTAATAGAATCATTGTGAATCAGCCAAGAAGAGTTTCCTGCAACTTTGGCTTGAGGGTCTATTTGTGCTAATAACAAGCCATAAGGCATATTATTTCCAACCTAAGTGTTCAATTTTATGGAATATTCTTATTTCAGTATGACCAAATGAAAAATAAGGGTTATTTTTCCAGTAGTTTAATGAAAACATGCATGTGTTTCTTGTTACCTATGTGTAAGAAACAGTTACCTCACCTTTTACCTGCTTCCTCAAACTTATGATACGAAAACTATTTATTTCTCACCAGTTTTACCTAGAAGACAAGAAGGAATAATTATCTTCATTTTATTGGTGGGAAATTATTATAAGTTATTATTATAATTATTATTATTATAAGTCCAGAGTGTTGAGAACTGATTTCTTTCAAATTCCTCCTCACGGCTTCACAGCTCCATTATGAATATTCTCTCTTGCACTTGCAAATATTTGCATCTTGCAGATTGGTGTGTCTGTGTGTTTGACAATGGGCAACATGAACCTGGGAGCCTCACTAGGTGTAATATTCATCCCTGTGCAGATGCTATTCAGACAGACAGACACATCTTGGACAACAGACTTTTGTTTTTCCGCGGACGAAACAAATTCACGTCACCACTTTTGGCACCCTGGAACATAACAGGAAATTCAGTTCTTCAGTCTCAAACTACAAGGTTTAACTCAACATTGATAATTAAACTAGAATTTAGGTAGTTGTGCATAAAGAAACAATGTGAAATAAAAAAAAATAAAACAGATTTTATGCCATTCTTGCTTTTCCTATATTTTATGAGTAGCATTTCCTTATTTTTTAGGAAAAAAAATTAAAAGCCTCTATTCAACTAAAGTGTTAAAATATTATCCTACATATACTTCCAGCAAGCAACTTCTCACCATGGGTTAGGCTCTACTTCGAAAACTATTGTCATCCAGGAGACAACCTGTAGTTTTAAATGACTAGGCTGTCAGTTCTTTAGCTCTCTGCACTTGCTTTTTCTGCTTTAGTGAATAGTAACAATTACACGACAAACAGCATGTTATTTCCAACTGTTTTTCTGACAGAAATCTTTGTGATACAAATATTGCAAAGTTACATTCCTTTGCACAATTAATTTTTATGTAGATTTTTAAAGCCTAAAGAAGCTTTTAATAAAATCATACAGTCCTTAGACTTCGAAACAAACACTGAGGAATTTTTTGAAAAGGATTTGTATTAAAATGCAATGCTCTAAATTGTGCAGATTTGGGATTATTTTTACTAATTTTGCTAGCTTTGTGTTGAGATTTGCAAACAGTATATTTCATATTCTGAAAAGGTTGTTGTCGACAATAAGAATGAATTATAAAGTAATTCTGCCCCAGAAACTGTTTACAAATTACATTTTTTCTGTATTTACCAATGAACGTGTAACATTATACCTAGTAAATAAACTTGGAAATATTATAGAGTAAAGCTTGAATGTCACTCATGAAGGGTGTTAGAAGCCATAGACCCTACCTGATTTGGCAGAAAGCATTCTTAAAATTTCCTTTAAGCATTTAATTTTTGAAGGACAAGTAGGGACTTAAGTCATTAATTAGTGCCAGATTTGAAAGAGGTGCACTTGGATTCCTTTCCTCCTTGTTCTACCTTCTCTCCCAGCTGGAACATGAGCTGTAGCTCAGCTGTCATTTTCTCTCAGCCCATTGACAAAACTGCAACCTCCATGTAGCTCTGTAAGAGCCTCCATCACTTAAGGGTGGTGTTGCCAGCATGACGATCCACCCCCAGAGTTTTGTGACATCCTAATTACCTTATCAAAATTTCAACGGTTAACAGAACTGAGGAACAAGGCTTCCCTGAGGATTTTTGTGAGGTTGTTATTTTGACAAAGGAGAAACTGTGACCTCAACATGGAATTGTATCATTAACCCGTAATGAAGTTCAAGCCCCAGAATACCTTTTTATTCTTGCTCAACTTTTATAGTACCTACACAAATTTCCCTCACTGTGCGGATACCATTGCATGTATGAGAATTCACCTTTTTTTTTTTTTTCCCCCTAATGATGTACTGTCTTCTCTATCCAAAGTCCATTTTGAACAGTCCTGGTCTTCACATGCATGACAAAGTCTGCAGCTGCAATTTTTATGAAGTGAACTGAAGTCATTTATGTTATGGTTTTTATGCAACACAATTAATGAAAGTTACAACAAGCAAAATGATAATTTTACATGATAATTCTGAATTACAATAATTTTGCAGTTTCATAAGTATATTTTAACCCATGAAGAGGACTTTCTGTACCTGTTGAAGCTGTTTGAATTCCACTGAAAAATTTAAATTAGTCCTGTTGGTTTTCACACATGCTTCTATATCAACAGATACTTGATATCTTTATACGTTACCTGTTAAACATGCACACTGTATTAACATTTTTTTTTGAAATAAAACATTTGTTATCCTGACCACTTTTAGTGATGGTCTCCTAGCAACCAAACCTTCTCAAAAGGTGACCCTTAAAAGATGCCCTTCATCATTCAAGAGGCTATTTTTCCGTATATTTTTAACTATTAAATTCTTTTCTTTATATGACTCAGTTGCTGTAGAAAAGCTTTCTTGTTTTTCTCAATATCTTTGCCACAGTAAAATGAAAGATTTAGAAAAGTATCCTAAAATTCAATATAAACTCAGTTTAAAAAATAAAAAGGTGTTACATTCTGATAAATAAGTCAACAATTTGAGGTAGTAAAGTCCTTTTTTAATTCCAGGTTGCATCCAAAAAATGAAAACAATTCTATGATGGTATCAATTAAAATGGAATATTTTATTCTCAAATATCACTTCATAGAATCATAGAATCATGTAATGGTTATGGCTGGAAAAGACCTTTAAGATCATCAAGTCCAATCATTATCTAACTCTACCATACCCACTTCTAAATCATGTCCCTAAGCACCATATCTAGGCGTCTTTTAAATACATTCAAATTGAAATTAATGTTCAAAATGAATTTTCAGGTTAGAGATGTTATTTTCCCTGATTTATTTCTGTTTTGTAACCTCTTTCCTTACTGGAAATAATTGGGAAAAGACAAAGAATGTAGAAGTAAGGATTTTTTAAAATATATATTATAATCCTAAAAATCCTTTTAGAAGAATCTTATTCACAGTTAGAGGAAAAAAACTGAGAAAAAAGGAGAAAAATACAGAGAAGGAATGGGAAAAATTGAGTCATAGAATCATTTGGTTGGAAAAGATCTTTAAGATCACTGGGTTCAGCCATAACCTGTCCACTACTAAACTATGTCTCTAAGCACCTCATCTACCTGTCTTTTAAATACCTCCAGGGGTGGTGACTCCAGCGCTTCCCTGGGCAGTCCATGATGTACTAAATACATCTAAATATATTAGATATATATCAATATATATTTAATAAGTCCTAAATTGTATTCAGGAAGTTGAAATAGTTTCTAGTTTTGTTTAAATAATTTATGGATGAAACCAGACAGTTATTTCCTATGCTGCAACTGCAATTAAATATTTTACTACGTTTAACTGTTAACATCCAGCTCCTTGGCTGAGATGTAGGTGTTCTAGTGATGTCATTTTACCTACTGGGTCTAGATGCATGCACAGACCAAATTAAAATGTTTTTTTTTGAGACACTCCTGCATTGCAACACCCTAACATTGTTTATTTCACTCCATCAGTACTGTGGGGATTCCTTCTTAACACACATTAGCAGAATTATAAAGTAATCATTGAGCCATGTCACCATTGCAAGGTTTATTTCATTATGTCATCCAAGTTGCAATAAACATGTGGGGAAAAGAGGTCATTTCAGTGAAAACTAGAAAACTTAGCAGTCACAGTCACTGTAGTAAATAATTTTGGTCCTCTGTTGAGGGAAGAACATAAACCAGCTCTAGTTTGATGCTAGAGGAAAAACTGTTTCCCAAACATTAGAATTCTTTGTTCTATGCAGCACTGTAAATGCCTTCTGTTATTTGTATGCATTCAGATATTTAGTCCATTGTTATTCACAATATTCATCAAAATTGTTACTTGAAGATAGGTCTGCTTATGCGGATTGGCCTCCTTTTTAATAGCATTTACTTTCTATTATTAATGTGCTTGTGCCCCCACTTAAGTAACTCTAACAACACATTAAAAAGCCTTTTCCAAAGAGCTTCCACTCTAAACCAGCACAAAAAGTGGAAAAAGGAGTACTTAGCCCTGATTAAAGAACAACTCCCTGCTTTCACAGAGTTAAGTGAGCTCCTGCATAAAGTCTTTTGATATTGGCACAGATAGAGGAGGACAAGATGCACATCTCCCATTTGTGAGGCTGGAAGAGCGAACCCCATAGCCTGGTTTGACGTTGTGCAACAGAACCAAGTAGGATCCCAAGGAAACTGTGGGACAGGGCAGAAGGGATTCCCCTTCTGTCCACAGCTTCGCAAATGTAAAAGTTTCATCTACAGACTTCTAGCCAGTTGGGAGAATTCAGGGGCCTTACACTATCTCTGAATTTCTCAGTGACTTTCTGAACCATTTGGTATTGTGCCAATTTATGATTCTTTAGCATTTATATCTCTAGCAAAAGGACACAGAGACCATTAGACATTTCAAATCTTAATTAATGAAAATACCCTTATTGTGCATAATCGAGCTACTGGGTAAAATGAAATAAATGGACCCTATTTGGAGACAGAGCAGAGATCAAGAGATCAAGAAACCAGATTTGACTAGAAAAACTGATCCATCAATTATCAGTTACTAAAATTAACTTTGTCAAATGTCAATATGAAGCCTTTCACCCTTCAGAACTAGAGCTAGTGAAACAGACTTATAAGATTAATCATCTTCAAACTCTTTTTTTGTTGTTACTGCTGGATAAATTTCCAGTTCATTTTTCTATACATTAGAGGAAGTTTAATTCCAGCAGATTGTTCAGTAAAACAGATGCTGTTTATCACTTTTCCTTCCTTTTCCAAGCTGCTGTTGGTTTCACAGTCAATGAAGAATATTAGTTTAAAAAGCTAAACACCTTCCCCAAATAATTGTGACTGAAAGAACACCAGAACTTTGCAGGAGTATATCAATGTGCATCCATCCATTGGCTCATACTCTTGAATTGTACTATAGAGATCTATATTTATGCACGTTCCCTGTTTGATTACTTAGAAATCTATAAATTATATCCATATCTGTCAGTCTGACAAATGCTTTAGCCAATATACCAAAGGAATATTTGACAAGTAGGAATTTAATGGTGAGTAGGTATTGAAATGCACAGCAAGGAATGCATTAACCATTTCTTTTTAATATTGACAACTGTTTTAAATACAATTGAAAGGACAGAATCGATATCTTTATAATTGCACACTGTTCATGAAGAAGTGTCAAATTAGAAAACCAGACACCAATGGTTACTTGTACAATTGACTGTATCATTTTAAGATCTTCCATATTAACAGATTTCTGAGATCAAGTACTAGCATGCACACAAACATGCAGAAGAGCAACATTTTAGCTCCTAAGATAGCTATAATTGCAACTCCATGCATCTGAAGACAGAATCACTGCAGCTGAGCATTCTATGCCAATGATATTGCACTAGAACCAAAGAAACCTCATTTTCTTGTGAATTCCAGTAAGATAGGTTATGCCAGAAGAACCAGGGATAGGAAATTGCAAATACTAGTTATCTTCTGTGGGGTATGAATCAAAATGAACTGATGCCTGGCTGTAGTCACTCTTAGATGAAATAGGCAATGGTAAGCGCTACTCTGACTTGGGATGATCAGTAGGATTTTATAACGTTTTAGCTAAAATAGGCTAAGTTTTAAGGAGTGCTCAGCACTGAATACAAGCAAAAGCAATAATCAAGATAACCCACCAATGGTGGATTGCAACCAGATCTAAAAGCAATAAGACATGTCTATTATACACAGCAAATTGAAGGAACAACTGTAGTACAAAGAGTCAGCTATAGTTGGTTAATCAGATAATTAACTAATTGTTTAATTGTTAGCTAATTAGATAACAGCAGCAGAGAAAACGCATCTGCCTGGGTTTCAACATAGGCTTGAACCACAGCTGGAGTCTCTGGGCTGTTTTTCTACTGAGGAAGAGAATAATAATATGTTCATTTATGTTTTTAGCAAGATAATCTGAAGTAAAGCTAGACTAGATATGCTTCTATGTGATACAGTCAGGCCCTTTTTTTGCTGTCTACACCTTAAGTAGAGGTTAGCCAATTAAAACACCAGCTACCACAGTTGAAAGCATAGGAAAATCCTAAATGAAGGGGGATTTTTAAGAACAGGAAGCAGTAATGTGTAAAATAGTGTTCAATATCATGAGTATATCTCACCTCTTTCTAAAATGCAGCACAGTAAAATTCTCCAGAATGTTATGCCAAATGTAAGTATGGGTATGGATTTGCAAACAAATGCCTCTGACAGCAAAATGGCTCTATCAAAGCCACCCACTCTCCCACCAACACTATTACTCAATTTAGCTACTTCAGTTAGCTGGACCTTTTGCAGAAGGAATAAATAGTTCTTGGCCCAAGGATCTTGTCAAATAACTTTATCTGTGATGTAATGAGTGATAGCAAGTTGCAGTAGTAGAAGAAGAAAGGACTGAGCTTGGTCCTTAAAAGTATGTCTCTGGTTATCCAGCCTGAACTTATAGAGTGATGTGCAGTATGTGTACTCATTTTGCTTTTTACAAGAAAGGCAGAACTCTGAACAGTATATTTTTATGCCTTTGCTACTGAGATTTTCATAGCCAGCTCAGTAAAAGTCCAAGAGTTAGCATACACAATATGAAGAAATACTGCATGACTGCCAAATTTTCGATGTATATTCCAAAGAACTACCATGAAGGAAACCATAGAAACATTGCTGTGTGCGTAATGTTCAAATGAAAGCCTATAAATAACTATGAATCAAAAAAATAATTTTTCAGAAAATTTAAAAATTAAGGAGCAATTTATTTGTCCAGAGTATAGTTGCATGTCGTCTTTACAACTACTTTCTTTTACATGTCGTTTTGTTAATATGAGGGCTTTCTGTTGGAGATAATGCACAGCATCCACAGAGTGTTGAAACATGTAGAGCTCGAGGGAGGCCTACATGGAGAAATCAATGCTCACTAATTTGGGATATGAAGTTATACTAAAGTATAATTGCAATTAATTAAAGTATAATTATAATTAAAAATTATCCTGCACCAATTCTTAATGCAGACAGTGGCCTTTGCTACATCTCCCTTTGTGTACCTGAGGGAATTAAATTAGGAGCATGGCTGCCTTAATTTCCCCATGTGGCAAATGGGTAGAAAGAAGTGTGTCCAGAAGGAGAGACAGATGTTAAATGGACTGTACTATGCTGTTGAGATGGTTTTATCTCTCTGCTGCTTCTGCAGGGAGAAACTAAACTGAACTGACTTCAAAGAAACATACGTTCCTTAAAAAGGGAATTAATTACTTTTTTTCGGCAGGAAGACTCAATTCATCCAAGAGGACAAGATATATCTCACCTGCCTATAGATATTTAGAAGCTGGGTTTGATACAAGTCTTGTGGTTCCGAGGACAATACTGTTTCATCATCCTTTTTAATGTTGTTTAATTCCAGTGGTACTGGTGCCTGAGATCACAATGTATATTCTCCACACATAATTTCTAAAGAGCTTGTCTGAATTTTGGCTTCCCTTGTGGCCTCTGTCATGCATGAGGGCACAGGTTCCTGATACAACAGTTGTACTGTATCTGTTTTCTCGTGTTAATTTGCACATTTCTTTTCCAACCTCACAAGTTCCTTCAGCCTTCAAATGGGCTTTATTTCATTTAACCTAATTATCTAAAAGTTAGACATGCAGCCAAAGCTAGTCATAGAAGTACCCTCTGTACTTTATGAGAGGAACAGGCAGAACAAATCCTGGAATAACACAACAATTTAGGCAGAGGGGACCTCTGTAGTTCATCTATTCCAACCCCTGCAACAATAGAGAGCTAAATTTGACACTAGGTAAGGTTACTCAGTGTATTTTCCAGAAAAATTATGAAAATTACCAGTACTGGAGGTTCCATAAACCCATCCAACCCATTTCAGTGTATAGCCATTCTTACTGTGATTCTTTTCCCCCATATATCCAAAAATCTCATTTATTTTTTCATGGCATTTGCCACTGTCCTTTAGCATGGAGAGTTGCTTTTGCTCCAAGGGACTCTGTGAAACAATAGCACTCACATCTTGCTTTAGCAGAGTCAAGGTGATTTGCCAGTGAGCTGTGAAGATTTTCTTTTTCACTCCTTCACTTGGGCTAACATGACTATTGTGGTTTGTCATGAGTGTCTAGATGGTGGTTAGATGTGGAAATACAGTAATAGATGCTTTCACGCAAAGATGGAAGGTTGTGACACCAGTGTCAAACCAACTATTTCAGCATTCCCCAGTGATGTATCAAAATGTCAAAATAGTGACAGAAGTTGAAAAGCATCTCTAACAGGGGAGGACCCTGAGCACACCTTCCAAAGAAAGAAAAAAGCATGGCAGTTTCAATTGTATTCTGAAGCACAGAGTGTCCTCTTAATGATACGGCACTGGTTCTGGAAATGCCTAGTTTAGAGGGGCAATCAACTGGGCATGCAGCCATGTGTAAACTGCACATTTCTTTGTGGACAAATAATCAGCAGATGCAAAATGTCTAGGATAATTAACAATTATATAATTTAAGCAAAATGGAAGAGGGTTATGGAAGTACCAAATACTCTGGCAGAACAAAATAGAATTAAGTATCTGGCAGAATGAAGTAGAATTAAGAATCAAGAGTACTCGCTAATTTTTTAGTCGTCTTCTGGATATCTAAAGTACCTGTAATTTTGCTGTACTTTGTTTATACTGTGGTAGCACAGTTATGGCCCAATGTGCCAGATGAAAAGCACATAATAATAATTAATCCTTGCACTACAGAATTTGCAATACAATTAGCTATGATGAGCGGGAATGGAAAACTTGCTTTGGGGATATGTAATCTTACTTGAGACTTAAACAAGATTTACCCACAGTTACACTTACAGTCATTAAGACACAGAGAATCAAATAATCTGCTCAAGTTTACAGAACAATAGATGCAACAATTCCGGGAATTGATTATACATTTCTCAGTCCCATAATGTGCTTCAAACTGACTGCCATTTCCTATTTCTTCTTTTAATAACTATGTGCTTAGTGCAGGGCAAGAATTTCTGCTAAGTATTCAGGTGGAAAAAGGAGGCTTCAAGTCCTGAGATTGCTGCTCCCTGAGAAGATGTTTCCTACACACGCTACTGAGGTACCACTATGCATAGCCAAAGAAACCAGTATGGCAAGAAGTTAATTCACTTTTTAAGTGCTAACCCATGACATAAACAGTCTCAAGTATGTTTTGTGAATTTCAATCCCAAAGCCTTTATTTAAGCCCATATTTCCTATCAGTTTAGATGAGGGTCTGAATACTACTTCTTACCTCTAGTAGGTTTTCCTCAGATGAATCATCCTGAATACAATTCAGAGGTTATTTAAGTAGAAATGAAGTCAGTGTTCTTTACTGCTGAAATCCAAGTAATTTTTATCCTGTTTGGTTTAATATTGCCTGGCAGAAACAGCAACCTGGGAAAAGATGCAAAGGTAATAACTCTATTAATGAAGCCATTTTTAATTTACTCAATGTGCTGTTTTTTAAAATAATTTCATAATACTATTTTCCAATATATTAAGCTGTCAATTATGCTAGTTACAGCAATTAGTTCCATCAGACTTTCATCACTGGTTACTTACTTCTGTTGAACACTAAGAGTTATACTATTATAATAATACTGTAGTTTCACTGCTGACCAAAGTCAGTCCTAGAAACAATTAAAAACTCCTGAACCACCGTTTCAATACAATTATCACGTCTTCATTTTCCTCTTCAACTAAGAAAAAAGCCATGCTGTTAACAGGATGATTACTAAACTAATTTATAACTGTAATCTTCTTATAACAAGCAAGTTTAAAAACTAAAATACCTCAGAAAGGTGAACAATTGACAGTCTCAAAATAGTTTTGTCAAAGGTAAAGTAAATTCCTATTATGTTCCATAGAGGAAGGATGTTTTGGCTTCTACCAAGACCAATCTGACACCGTTCAAATGTCACATGGGTACCTGCATGTATCTGTTTCCTACAATTAGTTTTGCTAAACATGGAACAGAGTATTCAATATTAGGGCACTTAAAATTCAGTAACCTTTATCTTTGAGATGTGACATTGCCAGTTCTCTATTGAGAGATTTCATATCTAAAATGCGAGTGTTTCTGGATAATGCTATTTGCATTAGATGATATTTGACTTATCCAGCCACACAGGAGAGGAATCAAATACTTTCTTTTTATTGTAAGAGCGAGGCTTTTTTGGACACATCAGGGGTTGATTCACTGTGCAACCATCTTCCATCACTGAAAATATCAAAAGGTCTATTTTAAAAAGAGGCCAAAGTGCTTTGTCTATTTCACAGCCAAAAACTACTGTGAGATTAATTTTCTTCTATAAAGGTATAAAGTTCAAGTTGCTAAAATTAGCAATTGTTTCACCTCAGCCTCTTCTCTATGGTCCTATTCAAAGCAGTATTGTTTAGTGTTTCAGTGCCTGCTGCTTAAAATGTAATGTTCCCTATTTAATGTGTCAAAAAGCTATAGCTAATTATTCTCATAGCAAGGATAATCGTACCAATTATGATTCTTTAAAAAGAATGCTGGAAACAAAGAAGTAGAGATAAGATTTAACAATGACAAGACAAATTGGGGAGGCAGGAAAATCTTAAATGTTGAAAACCTACAATGCCTTCTTTCTCACTGGAAAGAATAAAATTACAGCTTTATGAAAGAGACAAGTTATCACTTTTCAATCTGTGGAATTATGGATTATTTTGGTTTGGAATGAAGGTCATAGCTGTCCCTCCAGTCCCAAAAATGTAGGGCTGTAGGATATGACATAGAGCAAGACCTAATGTTTGCACCGTATCTACCTGAGACTGATAGGTAGTGGAATTTTAGGTGTATAGTCCTGAAGGCACCGGTCCACCCTTTCCATGACAAGCACCTTATTTCTCAGGACAGTCTATGAAGAGAGACAAGCAGCCATAGGATTATGCAGTCTTCCTATGTTAAGTATCTATAGCCATTGATGGCCTCAGAAACATAAGTATTGCTAAAGGACAATTCAAACCCTCTAGATTAGCTCTCTGCTTCTCTTTATCAGTGTACAGAGTGTACAGACTTATCCATCCAGCTGGGATACAGGCTGCATACCCTCGTTTTGAGGAAAAGTACCAAAAATAGCAGTTTGGAAGCTCAATAAGGAAGAAAAAAGTATCAACAATGAGAAGCATATCCCCAGAAAAGGTAAATAACCAAGGAGTGGAAGATATAGGTTCTCACCTAGAGGTTCGTCTTTCCCACATCAAAAAGACCACAATAGGATGTAGTACATGGTCAGGGTGAAGCATTCTGTGATCTTCTGCTGAAAATGATACTTTATACCAGTAGAAAACTAAGGATCAGGAAGACAGTGAGGAATTTTGCTCCTTCTACCTTCCTGCCAGACCAAACACAGGAACTAACTGCTTCTCAACTCACTTAGCAATCTGCTCATGCAGCCATTTTCTCAGGAGCAGATAGCAGGCCTGAAAGTAATGACTTCTACCATTTACTTGTGGATATTGTTAATCACTTTAAATGGCTTGTGACACATTTGGATTTCTCTGCATGTAGTCACACCTTTGGACAGAAAATCACAAAGCCCTTGATTCTGATCCAGATCACACAGACAGCTTGAACATACCTGCTGTCACTTATAAAATGAAGAATAGCATTGCACAATTGTCCTCTTGTACCTTACAATTTCAAACCACAGATTGAGTTCAAACAAGTGTTGTCCTGTTCTGCAAGTGCTGATAACAAAGACACCATGAATGTTCTTGGCACAAAGGAAAACAAGTCAATATACTACAAGACACTACAGCAGATAATATTTAGCTCTATTATAACCAGATATTCAAGCACTCTTGGAGAAATTGAATCTGCCTGCTGCCATTTCTGTCATGCTTGCTTTAAGCTGTTCTCTTATCCAACTCCCTGAATGTTTATCAAATAGAAGACATCATCTGGATGCTAAGGAGACATTTCAGCATCAGGCTAAAGTGTGGCTCTCTCTGAGAGGTGTCACAGTGAAAGGTGCTGATAGATGGGAAGAGTATTCTCCTCCTCCCCTATTTCAAAATCCTTTTCTGAAATGTATCCTCTGCCTACCAGGCAACTTCTATATTAGGAGAAATTTGTACCAAGGCTAGAGAAAGAAGTGGACGGGATGGAAAGAAAAATTCTAAGCATAAAGGTTGACAAAACATTTAGAAAAGCCCTGAAGTGGCTACTAGAAAGTTGGTTATTTGCTTATCAAGATTTAAATGAAACAATGTTATATGAGGCCATTTTACCTTTAGAAAGACTGATTTTCCAGCAGCACAATGGAATGAACACTTATTTAGCAACTGCCCCAGGCTGTTAATTACTGTGGGGATTATTCCACATTCCCACTTCCCCTTATTGGTATTGTTTTATTCCCAAAAGCTTGGAAAATTCAAGAGGCAGTCAACAGGGCTTTGACTTCTTAAGCAAAATAGAGCTGTTTATTGCATGACTTACACAGGTCTTGGAGCAACATCACTTGTAGGTTGCTCTCTATTTTCTGTCATGCAGAAAGGCGTGTAGCTGGGAGTTGTACTTTACATTGAGAAAATCAATGCTGTAGCATTGAGTCCTGGATATTCAAAGGTATTAAAAAATACCTGAGTTCCAGGATCCTTCCCTGCAAAACGATGCAAAACAAAACTAATTAGCATTGTCTGTGAAATACTAGTTTGCCTTGAATTTCCTTAAGATGGCTCTCTAAGGCAGAAGGGAACTCATGGCTATGATGCAAGTTTTCAGAACCTATGGCTGTGTTTCATCTCATCTCATATAAACTATATAGAAGTTTCCTGTCTTGTCTGTGCCAATTGTCTGTAATCATTTTTTAGGAAATGGAAAGAGGTAACTACTTCCAGAGGGCAAATGATCCTGCTCATCATGAACATTTATTTTAGATTAAGACACATACTCTGGAATACCTCTCTGCCTCTCCATGAATTACAAAAGGAGCTTAGACCAAATGTTTCCCTACTGGATAGCTAAATTTAAGCTCTTGTTGCAGCTAAATATAACGACACTGTGAGACTAAGCCTAAAAGCCTTTTCTGTATTACAGCTGGTAAACAGGCCACCTGACAGCAAGGTTACATGCAGGTTACAGACACTTCCTCTTAACATTTATTTTTTTTAAAGCACTGCTCTCTGTATGCTCTATAAAACAGCTTAAATTCTCACAGCCATTGTGCACATGAACGGCCCAGACAGCCGGATGCTTTTGAATGGTTCAGTTGCTGTTAACTCTACACACGAACCTTACTAAAAGCTCTTTGCAGGATTGAGGAGTTGTCACTTCAGCTATTTCTGCCAGTAACAAACCCTGTGTTCTGCCAGTAACAAGCCTCTTTTGACTATGCAAATAGCTTCACTGAATTACCTTAGGTTTGCTTTTGTATACTGTCAGTTTGCATCCTAGTCTAACATCTGAGAGGGAATTAGGGAAATGGTGAATGAAGCATCTGATGATGCCATGGCTGGGACACGGTTCTGCAGGGACAACAGCCCAAATGGCCTCATGAGAGCATTCAAAGATTCTCCTTGAGGACTCGAGGGTTTAAACTACAGCAGGAGCAAAGCCTTTACTTTTACTATAGCAGAACAAAAGAGGCAATAATTTGGTTTCCTTTCTGTTCCCTAAATGAGAAGCAGCAGTCCATTCCCAATGCTCCCATACAAATGGCAAAGCATGAGGAACCGCCGAGGTGTGGGACAGGAGTTTCAGGTCATTACTAATCTGGTTGACATGCAAAGTGCTGAGGTAGAAATTGAAAGCCCCGTTGCACATCCCAGCCCCCTGAGACATTTGGTCTCTCAGGAATCATTATTTCTTCTGTACAAACTATTGTTTCATAAAGAATATCGTGTTTCAGCAGAAAAGTCAAATGTGTCCTCTCATAACTCCATGTGGCTGTTAGCTTACTGCTGAGTTAATACTTTGCCACATAAATAAAACTGTACAAAAAAGAGAGAGCATACTTGCAAAGAAACATGGGGAAAAATAGAATTCATTGGCGCTCAGGGCTGAAAAGCTAGTGAGTTTCTTTCCTTTCCTTTTTTCTTCCCTTTACCCTTACAAGCTGATGTGTATCCAAACAGCTTGAAAAGTGCTTTGAAATCCAACTTTAGTCAGCTACGATGAAGACATAAGAAGAGCTGATTTTTCCTTTGTGATGCTTTGTTTTCTTCACTCTTTTATTCAGTGTTCATTTCAGCACTGGCTGCAGGACAGAAGCGAAGTATGTTTTTTCTTGGAACTTTTTTATTTTCTGGTGCAGTTAAAGATATACTTCTTGAGGTACACTGAGCAATAGTCACTATCTATTGCTCTTAAGCCAAGCTCAGCTAGTGAGCTGAGACAGGGCATGAACCAAACTGCAAGCTTTCCCAAGCCAGGGATACCCTAACATTTTGCCCAAGGGCTCTTTACTCAGGTGAGAAAATGCTGCTTTTTGTGAAAAGATGTCAAATAAATTTTACTACAGAAAATAATAGGTAATACTATATTTATCTATTTTTATCTTTTATTAAATCTGTACTGCAAATAATCAATTTTACAAACATCCTAAGGTATCATTTGTATGAACTTTTCCATCAAATTGGTGACCAGTGTTTGTGCGCAAGGACAAGGCTGTCACTCAGAGGGATGTAGACAGGTTGGAGGACAGGGCCAACAGGAACTTCATTAAATTCTTCAAAGGAAAAAAAAAGCAAAATTCTGCACCTTATATGAGTGATCAATGCACTACTAGGGAGCAGCTCTGCTGAAAAGGACTTGAAGGTCTTGGTGGGAATGTAGCTGAATATGAGCCAGCAGCAAGCCCTGGCAACCAAGACCAGCAGTGATTTGGAGTGCTGATGCAGGAGCAGAGTCAGCAGTTGGAGAGAAGTTGTTATTCCTCTTTAATCGATAGTCGTTAACCACAGCTACAGTACTGCATCCCATTTTGGGACATTCGAAAAAGAAAGACATTGGTAAACCAGTATGACTTCAGTGATGGGCCACCAACAAGTGAGATCCCTTCCAACACAAACTATTCTATGATTCTCTGAATTACTAATATTCTTTACTACTGAATATTTCTATTCAGCTATTTCATTCTATTTTGTCAGCTATATGCAGTATTACCAACCATTAAGATAAAAGCAAAAAATGATGAAATTATATGGCTATATGTAATGGTATCAAAATTATGAGTTTTAACTCTGAAGAATTTTTAAAAGTGAAAGGATGCAGTGCTATGATGCAGCACTATGGCAGGATGTGTGCTGTGACATGGAGTACAAGGGGTGCACTCCACAGTGCTCATGTGCTGAGCACACCCTGGCCATAGAAGCTCCCTGCTGAGGTGTGGACATGCACCACAATCTTGGTTCACAGTTGACTACATATGAGTATATTCTAGCATATATTGCAGTTTCCATCCTGCCCCTTCAGCCTTGTTGTTGCTAGAGGAAACCCAGATATGCAGCTGCTTTGGAGGAAACCCCACTGTCTGAAATGGCCTTGGGATCAGGAGAGCATCAGACAGCAGGAAGGAAAAACATAGCTGAAAACCGTTAGAATTATTTTCAGCCTACATAACAACAGAAGTGATGCTGAGGGCAGAAGACCCTCTAAACCATTAGCTAGAGCTGTTATCTCATTCACAGACGACAAAAAATAATTCTTAAGGTCAAATGAAGGCCAAAAAGGTCATGGCCTCATCTTGAGAGTCCATCAGATAAATTACTGTTTTAAAAGTGTCAGTAACCAGAAGTTACTTGTTCCATCTTTATTTATTTAGAGGACTGTATTCTTCATATCCTGACATCACCATGGTGACTCCTCACTTGAGTTCTCCAAATAACAAAGTAGTAAGCTACAACTGTGGTTGACCATAAAAACTACATAGAAGATACTTATGGTCCAATGCATGATTCTCTCACCATGGTAAAATAGCACCATAAGACAAAACAGTCCTTTGGAACTGGACAAGGAAAAAGATTAACACCATTGTCTTTGCAAGGATGCTCTGTATACTGGCAAGGCTAGTTAGATTCTCAGAAGTTTCAGTTGGCAAATGACAAATTAATCCAGAAATTCTATCTAAATTTACAGTATCTAAGAATCTTGTACTGTTTTCTTAGAATAATCCATAATTAAAAACCCCTTGAAATTAAGGAAAACAGAATGATGTAACTTAGTCTTGGAATACTTAAAAAAATATATCCAGTATTAATACACACGCAGATGACAAGAAGAAGGTTTTCAGATACTGGTTAAATGCAACACTGAACAGTGCGTGTTAATATTAATTACTATTTTCACCATTATCCTCCTGATGTTCTAGGAAAGATCAAGAGAGAGACTAGCAAGAATTTTTAACTTGCATTCATATGCAGATTAATTTCTCATGTATCATCATGCATTTTCACCTGGCAAACTTATTCCTTTATGCTTTTTCCATCAAAGAAAGAAACAATACTTTGTGCCAGAGGTAACTAATCAACATTTGTGACCCATTTCAAGCTTTATGAATCAAGTATACACAGTGAAACACTAAGGTGACTCCGCTATATTTCATGGTAGAATTTGAGTCTTTTTTATTGCTTTTTAAATTATTTTCTTAATTACTTTTATACTTTACTTTTTGACCATCACTAACCACTGAGCCAATCTTTTCATGGAACTATTCATTTCAGTTTCAAGGTCACATTCCTCAACAGCAACAACTAATTTTAACGTTGTACAGAGAAAATTTAGGACTTTTTTTTTTATGAGTACATCCATTAGCACGTACCCTTGCACAGTTCTGTTTCCCCACTCATTACCTACTGATCATCATGTGTTGTTCATCACATGTATCATAGTGTTAAAATATATTGAGTTGTAGAGCTAGAGATCAAGGCAAGGCTTTAGTTTTGTTGTTAGGTTGTATCTTAGCATTAAGATCTTAGATACCCCATAGATCTCTGTGAACCACTTTTCTGTGTGATTTTTGTCCACAGAAACCAGAGTATCAGAATTCCTGTACCTCTGGAACTAAACCTTTAATTCTTTGTATCTGTATTCTCCATGTATGAAATCTAATATTATTCTGTGCCAGAGATAACAATTTTCCCCTGAAGAAGAGAGTCTGAAAAGAAAAATTCATTCATACTTTTTAGATACCTCAGGTAGGTTTCAGCTTGCCTAATATTAAATGTCTAGAAAGTCATTGCATTACCTGACCTAGGTGGGCTTTTTTGACTCTTTGAGACCAGGGAGAGAAACGGACACTTAAAGAGCCTGATTCATCTCATCCTGAGGTAGACATTCATAATAGGTCAGAAGAAATGTGTAATTTAACAGCCTGTTCTCTCTATGACTATAAAAGAAGTTCAGATGCATACTGGACCATACAGTTCAGATGTAGACATCTACACAGCTGGACAGTTTCACTTACTGAGATGAGCCTGATATCATTAGTTTACAGCGATGACTGCTGCTTCAGCTCCTACACAGATACTCATTGGAAAGTGTAAGCAATATATATGTCTTTGGGCTATAATATAATCAATATTTTAATAACTACACTTTTCACAGTTAGAAAGGTTATTTCCCAAAGCTATAGGAGCATGATTTTGTTTTAAATTAAGATTTGGACTTTGCTGTGAACTGTAGAAACTCTGAGAGAAAAGTGCCATGATCCCACATAGGATCATAACCGAAACAATGCACAGAAATTTGTTTGCTAAATTCTGAATAAAATAGCACAAGTACAAAAAGATTACCCTATAATTGCATTTTCACTGAACTATATGATTACTTCTGAATTCAATATAATTAGTTAAAAGTAGCATAAATCACCAGGAGGAAACAGAGTAATACAGAGGGCAGAGTTTATCAGAATGGTAATGTAGGTTAGAGCAGTGAAAACTCCTTGTCCTGTACTCAAGGTAACGGGTAGGAAAATAAAGTCTCAGATTTTCTTTGAGTAGCTAAAATTTTAGAAGGAAGCAGGAAATGTTATATGTACAAAAAAGAAGGATGCTAGAAACCTGCTTGGCCTTCACGAAGGATGCTAGCATGCATTTGCCATCATTTTTGGTACAGCTATTGTAACAACAGTGAAAACTTCTACCTTTACTTCACACCGACGTTCAGACACATGGTAAAAGTCACATTGTTACGGCAAAATTGTGCTAAACTCTGTTGAGCATCAAGAAGGTATTTCCAAGAAGAGCTCAAGAGGTCTTCTAAATGTTGTGAAAAAGGTGGCTTCATAATAGTTCAGTAAGTGGATTTCACTAGGTCTGGAGGTGGAAACCACACAATCTATTCTTGGGTTCAGTCTCTGTACTAGCAGGGTGAGAAAGACAGTTTTGAGGTGTCCTGCTTGTTCTTAGGAGTGAGACTGCATCCTATGATTAAAAAAGACAGTATTTTGGGAAAAGAGAAAACATTGGTTTCATTCAAAATATAACCATTATAACAAGAGCAGACCTAATTCATGGGGGAAGGATTTGAATGCAGAAATGCATCAATCTTTAACAGATAAGCAAAGATGGGGTTCAGATTCAATGCATGAAGAGAGTTGCTATGGGCAAGGAAAACAAACAATTCTGGTAAAAATGGGCTATAGTGAACTGGATGTGAAACCACAAATCATTTCCCAAAACATAACTTTATACTACCAAAAAATTGGAAATGTTAAAGTCTACAAGAAAATTTTCTCATTCCTACTTTTTTGGAATGAAATCTTTTCTTCTCCCTGTGTCTCAAGGGCTGTGTCTCAAGGGCTGTCTATGAAAGCATCTTATTGACCTTCAGGCCGTGGGACAGTTTCTGAGAGTTCCCCACAGCGAGCGCTTTCAGCCAACCTCATCTGCAACCACCAGTCCCTATTTCCAAAGTTTTTCTGGAGGTAGTTTAATCCGAATAAATGGAATTAGCCTTTAAAATCACAACTATTTTCCAAACTGTCTCCAGTAGGTCCTCTATTGCCTCTTTCGCTATTCCTAGTCATGGATGTTGATGGCTGAAAGCAGCAATTTTTCTGCAGAAAATTTTGGTTTAATAGCTTGCTGTGTTAATATCCCTCTCCTACAATTTATCCTAGAAATGATCCTATCCTATCCATGGTCCCAAGCTTTCGACCCTGCAGATTTCTAGGCTCACAGTTCCCTGTGGATTGAAGGAGAGACAGAAGCTTGAATGCTGCAGGATCTACAGATGCACCACAAATCTCAAGGTCCAGGCTTCCTGCTCCACCTTTCAGGATCTCATTAGCCCATAGGATTATTAAACTGGTTGTATTTTCTAAGTCCTTGCCTCCTTTTCTCAGTGAGTCTTAAAATAAACATGCGTACTTGCTAAAAGGAAAGCAGGAAGAAAGACAAACTGATTAATAACTGTAATTATGCTTCTTCAGTTCCCCCACAGAAAACACAGTCCAGCAGGTTAGAGAAGCAAGGAAATTGCCTATACAGCTATTTATACAGGTATAAAATTCTGTGGCATTTGAATGCTTGTGGAAGATTTCAACTCACTGCCTCTGAGACTGAGGTGCTCTGTCATCACCTGCAGGGCATGGATAAGAGAAATGCTGGCCATAGACAAGGTCTTCTTGAAGAGGTTATCTCCTAGAACTAGGGCTCCTGGTGACCACACAGTCCTGGTCTCTTTCTGATTAACTTTCCTGCTTTTTCTCATTTGGGGTAGTTAAGTACCCAGCTATGGATGAACTGAAACTTATTTCATGTATATCATTGAAAAGCCAGCAGAGAGGAAGAGGTTGATGTCACCACCAGCTTAGACACATCAACCTCTCTTAATCCCTAGAGCCATGTAGCTACTCTGCCTTTAGAAAGATGGGATTTGCAGTGAAGGAATCAAGAGCGTTATATGATTTCCCGCTAAAAGGAATAATCCATGATGGTAAGATCTTTCGGGACCATGTCTCAGCAAACAAATTTCTTGAGAATTTCAGGGGGGAAAAGGAAGAAAGCAGGGATTGATGGGTTAAGAAAAGGAAGAAGATGTGACCACAGTGAGTGCCTTGACTGTAATCATCTCACAGACCTGCTGGTGTAGTTCATAGAGAAGAGTTTGCATGAACATGTGGAAGTTAAATAAGGTTGAGTGCAATCTGTTATAGAACTCGGTCAGTTGCAAAGGGAAAAGAAAAGTTTCTTTTTTGCCTGCCATTTAATTACTTGATGTTGACTTCAGTGAGTTTTTTGAAAATCAATGTTATTGCTCTTCAGTTAATGACTTCTGAAAAAATAAATATAAACTTTGATAACTTCAGTGATTATTTTTAATAGCTGTCTACAATCTAAGCTTGCAACAAGTTATTTTTAAATTTTTTTTGCCAACTTTTAATTTATACTCACTCCTGAAACAGTGCTTTTGCCATATCTTGATTAAGAAATAGTAACAACTGTCTTCAAAGTTTGGGTTTTGCAAAGATAAAAAGAAAGACTCAACTTACATAAGCTGTCACATCCTGTGGGCTGATAACATTCTAGATTATTTGAGTCTCTCGTATTAACATTTTCTCTAGACATACCCAGTTTTCCTAGTGATCACTGTTTTGATTTTTACTTATACAAATAGAGAAGCCCTAAGGGACCTAAACTGACATGCCTTAAGCAGTCTGATTTTCCAATGGAAAGCAGAGAGTCCTCCATCTTTTGAAAACTAGACATCTTTAAGATGTTTGTTTATTTGGACATGAATAATATCTAATTATGCAAAATTCTATTTTTTAATAAGATTAACAATCCTTCCTTTTTCTGTATGTACCAGCAAGGATTTGTAAAGACTGTGGCTGTAATATTTCTAAAATAAAATTGATTTCACAGGTTTTTTTTGTGTATCTGTGATAAGAGTTTAAGCAATAAATTAGAAGTTACCTTTTATATCTTTACTTATTTTTAAAGCATAAGGAAAATCATGAGGTAGAGCAGAAGGGAGAAGGAATATACGAACAAATATCTACTTGTAGATACATAAATATAGCAAATATCACCTCCGGTCATATTCATACAAGATAATGAGATGACCGCACTGCCACTTTCCTTTGAAGCTGAAAGGGAGGTTACATTTTTGCACACTTAAAATAAATGTCTGCCTTCTGTAAAAATAAAAAAAAAAAAGAAAAAAAGGAAAAAAAAAAAGGTGTTGCTCAAGGGAAGCTATCAGCACTTGAGAGAACCATAATCCCCACCATCTGCTACCACAGAGACAGAGCAACTATTCACAGCTTTTGTTGCAGTCCTCAGGCTGCAATTGTACTGCAACTGAGGGTGGTCACAGTAGACCTGAGCAATTTTATATCTTTACTGCTTATTCCCCTGCCTACCGCCGCCTCTCTTCCTTCCTGCTCTGCCCATTTTTTTACTGTAATAGGCAAAATGAGGGCAGGGAAGAGATTGTATCTTTCTGATCTTTAGGCCACCTGGTGCCACCAACAGAATCATGAAATATGCATTGTATTTTTGGCCTGTTGGAGGTGTCCCCTAGGCTGAGATTCATTTCATTTAATTATAGTCATCTAAAAAGTATCCAGCCCAAGCTAACTATCTAAGCTCCTCCTGTAGACAGTACAAAAGAGGCAGTTCCAAAAGTGATTCATCCTCTCCTACAATTGCTATTAATCCTAAAGCACGTGCTGTGTAAAATGAATTGTCCTGTCTGCCACAAAAGGAGCTCAGTCCCCAATTTAGAGCAGATACCTGGGATGGACTGTGCCTGAGTGAATGCAGACACCTCCAATGCAGATGTCCTTATCTGAGCTGACCATTGAGACTTCTTTTAAAGCAAATGGAAAGAACAGGAACTTTTGATTCCTCTCTCCCTAATGTAGATACAGAAAGACTGAAATATTGTAAGAATTTCTTTCCCCTAATGATAATGATCACCTTGGATGTAGACCTTTTATTTATAGACCTATACAATTAGAGGTAGTGACGTGTATTTCTAACTTACAGATGGCTAAAATTAAGTGAGATTAGTCTGGGCTTTACTAACTGACCCATATAACTAGAAATCATGCTCTGTGAGCAATGCCCTAGCTTCAAAAGTTCAGTCCCCTTGGCCAGGCAGCCGTTGACCAACATCACCATGATCAGTTTCTCAACTGTGCAGCTCTACAGAGTCAGTCAAAGACTGAAGCCCACTCCTTCCTCCATCACACTAGTGTAAAGATACAAAGATTCCTTCAAAGTTTCTGATGTGTTGAAAGAGAATGGAGCAGAATTTAATGCTAGAGGTAAAATGTGTGTAGATGTCACTTAAACTATCTGCAAATGTTCATACATAGTCCATAGCACTTAATTTTCATAGGCTGGTTGGGTTATGGTAAACATAGTATATGAGCTGCACATTTATAAAGATGCTTATTCACCACAGTGTGCATTTAAATAAGTACTAGTTCGTAATAACCTTTAAAACACAAGCATCTTTACTTCATTGGCATTTAAGTATTGGATTGTGCTTTATCTCAATGAGCTCATTAGAAAGAGTTGAATGTATGGAAGAATAGTCCTTCAGCCTTACTTCATTGCAAGTTTTATAGCTAATTACTAGGACAAAACACTAAATAAGAACACAAACAGTATTAAAAGTTAAAATGGAAGGTTCTGTGGCAGATACGGCTTTATAAAAAAGCATAAGTTAAATGCTAAGAACTCATTCATAATAAAAAGCAATTTCCCAAGTATTATGTGCTATCTCCATTATGGTTAAACATCGTAAATTAGCAGTGTGCATTCCAATTCCAACGTCTTGTGTTCTTCAGTATTCTTAAAAATCAGTCGAATCAAAAGTCCGCTAGTGCTTCCATGGAAGTAATAGATGACAATTTAATTGACAGAAATGTGTTTTAGATAATACTTCTTATCTTCAGGCAACACATTTTATTACCTACAACTTCATTACTGTGCAGAAAAAAAAAGAGAAAGGGAAACATATGTTTACTTGTAGTGAATCATATATTTAAAAAGATAACAGAGTTTATTTCTTCCTGCATTTTTATCTTCACTGTATATTTCATGACCTATAAGCTGAATGTTAAAACCTAGACATTTCTAGTACACTTTTATATTTCCCAGGTAAAGAATAATAATGTTCTCAGGAGAATTATATTTTTGCATTATTATAATGTGCATTGCTTTCCTAAGATCAAATCTGAAAGGAAATTGGCCCCTGTATTATCCAGCTTCTGTCAGACCCTGTAGTTATATCTGCTGAGTAAAGACAGTTTGCAGTTTCAGCGGGAATCCCCAACACAACAGTAAGGAAGTAACAATGTTGGGTTTCCTGTGCAGTCACTGTGTGTGAATTCTACTTTAAGAAAAACAGTGACACTGGTGATTTTTGATATTGATATTTTTTGTACAATCAGTGGGAAACAAAATAAAGAATCTGAACCCACTGCCAACAACAACCTGCAGATTGTTGTCATCTGCTTCAGAGGGAACTTAAAGACGACCACTTTCTGGGACTCCTGGACTCTTGATTATGAACAGCCTCTAGCACTCCACATCAGTGCAAAGAAATATAGTCTGATAGGGACACAGGATTAGATGGCATGTCGATGATTGGAATAAAGTGCCAGGCCCTGCACATTGGTTGCAATAACCCCATGCAGCGCTACAGGCTTGGGGACGAGTGGCTGGAAAACTGCCAGGCAGAAAAGGACCTGGGGGTGTTGGTGGACAGCAGGATGACTATGAGCCAGCAATGTGCCCTTGCAGCCAAGAAGGCCAATGGCATCCTGGGGTGTATCAGAAGGGGTGTCGTTAGTAGGTCAAGAGAGGTTCTCCTTCCCCTCTACTCTGCCCTGGTGAGGCCACAGTTGGAATATTGTGTTCAGTTCTGGGCCTCTCAGTCCAAGAAGGACAGAAAGATTCCAGCGCAAGGCCACAAAGATGATCGAGGGAGTGGAGCCTCTCCCTTATGAGGAGCGGCTGACGGAGCTGGGTCTCTTTAGCTTGGAGAAGAGGAGACTGAGGGGTGACCTCATTATTGTTTATAAATTTGTAAAGGGCAAGTGTCAGGAGGACGGAGCCAGGCTCTTCTCTCTGATGTCCAATGACAGGACAAGGGGCAATGGGTGCAAGCTGGAGCATAGGAGGTTCAACCTGAGCATGAGGAAAAACATTTTTACTGTAAGAGTGACAGAGTATGGCCCAGGCTGCCCAGAGAGGTTGTGGAGTCTCCTTCGAAACCCACCTGGATGCGTTCCTATGCGAACATTCTAGAAACCATGTAGAAAAATATAATTAAAAAGTAAACAAACAAACAACAAAAATGACCTTAAAGGTTGCAGAAGGTTTAAAGAAAAACTAATGGCAGAACGAAAAGCTTGAAAAATAATGAGAAACTTAATTCCTACTTTTATACTGTGTTTGCTCCTATACTGCGTTTGAGCTAGCTGATTCCAGAGCAGTCTGAAGACTGCTCTGCTCCTGAGACACAATTAAATACATTATTTAACGTGTTGGCAATCTGGGTTGAATTCAGGTTGCTTACAAGCACTGTCTGTTTCTGTGTGTTTGCAGGACAATCCATCTGATCGACAGTGACCATGGGACGTTGCCATGGCCGTTCGAACACTACACTGTGAGAGGCACAAGAAAACAGAGAGTGTACTCAACATTTTCCCTTTGAGTTTGTTTCCAGGTTCAGTTTCTATATGGCTCAAATGCACTCTTCTTAATAAACATGTAGAATTATTTATCTATTTGATCTAAAGCTCCTCCACAAGGACCTCTCAAAACACAGTATGTCTAAAGGAAATGGGCTTAATGGACCCTCAAAGTGCCTGCTTCCATTGGCATAGATGAGGTTGGATGCTGAGCATGCAGACAGCATAGTGAGGAGAAATGAATCATACTGAGGGTGACGAGTGTAATTTTACTTTATTTCAGGTCAGTATCCTATATTTTTACTTTGTTTTATTAATTCTTTGTCTTGTTTTCTTAAATTAAGAAGGGTTTAGGTGAAAAATAAAAAGATGTCAACATGACTTCTTGTTTAAGAGCTGAACTATGTTTCATACTGGGGTTTTTTCTTTCCCCTAAAATGTTTATGAAAAAGTCTGGAAACAGTCTGCCCATAGCTAATACACATTAGTGGTCCATTCTTATCCTCAATGTCCTGATTTCGTCCTCTTTGAAGAGATGTACTATTTGTAGAGTATTACGGGATGAAAGAATAATATGGGTTGATGGATAAACAAATAAGTAACAATAAAATGCTAGCCTTGCAAAGCACTGTACAAACATCAATTAATTCTCTTTGCAGAAGCCTTATGCATCTGTTAAATTCCCATTCTGCAGATGGAAGTGCTAAGGCAGAAAGTAGCAAAGTAATTTATACTGTGCTGGGACATTGATTCAGCCAGAGTTTTGAGGCTTGACTATTCTAAGAGTGCTTTCCCAAAAGCACCAGAAGTCTCTGTGAGCCCTGGAAAGAGTTTTTGTCACAACAGAAACTAGAAGTGTGATTTTTATTTTTTTTTTATCCTGTAAAGAAAACTCAGATGGAGACAGAACAGAAATAACACAATTTATAAATAAATCCTTCCCTGTCCCTTATTTCCCTATGGAAGAGGTGCTTTGTTTCAGGCTCTTTAGCAGCTGAGATGCAGCAGATCCCAGCCTGTCCCTTTTGGGTCCCCAGGAGATCTTTTCTCCTGTATCTTCACCTTCACTACTAATGTCTCCTTGATGATGTGCACCTTCTTTCTCCCAGTAGTGCACACTAAAACAGCCCCTGTGTCTTACTCCTGTCTTTAAAAGCAGCCTTTCCTCTTTGTTGCTTCTCTGCAGCCTTTTAAAAGAGCGTAACATGCAATGCACAATGGGCTGTAAGCAGACACATAACCCAGACACCATCCATTGTGCATTGCCATAGAGTGACTCTCATAATTCTGCTAGTCCAGTCCACCTTGGGAGACCAAGATAAGGCAGGTTGTTTCTCAAAAAAGCTGTAAGTTTTCTTTGGTATAAGCTGTGAATGTTTTACTGTTACTCATGAAAGTAGCCTTACATAGGCTTTTATACTGGATTTGGTTTCTCCGTGTGCAACTTTAAACTGATGGAATCATTCATGGTGACTTTTTCAATTCACTGAATTAAAACAAATCATACTTTTTTCTCCAGATTTAAATATTTGGTCTTCCCAAAGCACAGGTGTCTTTTAATTGGGCTAATGTATCTCGTGGTGTTGAAAGTTGCTGCATGGCTGCTTCCCTTTCTTGCTCTGCTGTATTTTTCCTATGAAAACATGAACTGGATTTCCTTCGCAGTGGAATTGCAGCCTCCTGAGGACAGAGGGAGAGCAGTATGAGTCTAGGATGCAATAGTGGCTGAATGCTGAAGGGTCGAGCAAGGCTGAAGCACCCAAAACACGACCCTCAAACTGAGCATCCCTCTTGAAGCACCTGGACTTGATCTACATGTGTTAAAATGGTTAAAGAAGCCAATGAGAAATTATTTTTAGCACACAAGCATAATACGTAAACCATTATTTATTTTTATATAAGAAAGCATTTGAAAGCTTTTATAACTGAAGTCTAAGAATGAAGCTTCCTTGCTTGTACCTTTTTGTCACCATGCTGTCAAAATGAGTCAGTCAACTGCCTGATTTTCTTACAGCTCACTGTTCAAGCTCTCTGTTAGGCTTGAGCCCAATACTGTGCCATCCTGTGCAGTGAGAGCTACCCTTCCAGGCTCAAGGAGCTGGGAAGCAGCTCAGCACAGAGCAGGATTGGAGCCCAGTCTTTCTGAAACAATTTCCTTCCAGTTTTGCACCTGACATGTGACCAACTCAAACTGACGTCCAGCTACTAGTAAAACGAATAGTGAAGAAACACTTCAGAATGGTGTTTCAAATTGAAGCTGAGATTCTGTGTCGAGAAAAGCTTTAGTTTCTTTATAATATTTGCATATATATATATTTTCATATATCTAGTACATGTATATATTCTCAAAAGTTCTGATTTTAAGATGAAATTATTTATATGATTATTATTTTTAAGAGGGTTGATAGGTTTTCTGTAATTATGCTATGCTCATCTTAGACGTCTGTTCGTTACATATCTGTCTGTGCCTCTATAGATAAAATTTAGAAATTACAGAATCACAGAACGTTAGGGAT
>NW_010167130.1:0-21439 GCF_000695765.1 Mesitornis unicolor
AATATATATTTATAAAGATATATATAGTTTTCCTCTTAGCCGCAGCTTACACACAATCCCAGTGGATGAAGAGCCCGCAGACAGCGCAGGTCCTGGGATCAGCATCCCGGGAAATGGGATCCACATGAGAAAACATCCCCTAAACTGCCTTTTTATTAAACCTTGTCGCAAAGAGTTTTCTGCCTTTTTTGTGTGGAGGGCAAAAAAAACCCCCAAACCCGCTCCATTTACAAAAATAATTGTTTGGCTCAGTTTAATCAAAAATACAAAAAAAAAAAAGAATCCATCTTCAAAAATTAGACGTTGTTTTTCATGTTAAAGGTCAAAGATTTTCAATCAGACAGATACTTAGGTGAAAAATTCCATTTCCTCACAACACCGCTGGTAGCTGGGAGAGAAGTGGGAGTGAAGCTTTTTTCCCCAACATCCCTTGCTCCTCAGCTTAATTCTCTTTACAGGCATCACCCTCCGGGAACCTCTGCAAAATACAGATGTAAGAAAAGCTGGAGAAGACATAAAACACCCCCCCATCAGTCTCTTGATGGTCTGCAGTTATAGTTGTGCATGGAAGTCAACAAAATCCCATGCAGTGTATGAGGTTTTTTTCCAGAGGATGCAATTTAAAAAAAGAAAAAAAAGTTATAAATAAATTATTAGTTGGGTAAAGCTGCATTTGTTCCCAAAGAAGAGGATCAAAGTAAGGCAATGTGGGAGAGAAGGCAAGAGATACGACAAGATTGGGCTGCAAACACCTTTAACTCTTCATCTATTACTGCACCTGTTAGATTCATTTTTAATGATTTTTTAACCTCATAATTTCATATTTTAGGTCTCTAATAAATCACATTTACCTCCCCTGGGTGATGTGTTTTGCTATCTGGTTATTTATTCCCTTTAGTACCTGGATGCCTGTGGCAGCAAAACCTTCCCATGGTGTATTTAACATGGCAGAATGGGGAACCTGCAGTTCCCATCCTATTTCTGAACATAAACCAGAAGCTCTCCTCTCTCATTTGATGTGGTCAGTGCTGGGGATGCTTGGGCCCAGCTCCACACCTTGCACTGCATCCAGGTGAGGAGGAATGGCCCCAGCACCCCACTACTGCAAAGAAGAGACCCCCAAGAGGTGGCTGTGGGTGCAGGAACCGTATGGACTCTGTCAACTATGCATTGAAACAGGCTCATGGTCTCATTTAAACATCTGAATTACAATTTATGGACAAACCAGGCCAGCAAGGAGAACAACGAGCGACATCACCACGGCTGGAAGCGTCTCTATGGCTGGGTCATCCTCCCAGGCCTGGAGGCACCAAGAGAGGGGATGTCACCCGAATCTGCAGGGCAGGGAGAGGCCTCCCAGAATCACAGAATCTGAGGAGTTAGAAGGGACCTCGAAAGCTCATCCAGTCCAACCCCTGCCAGTGCAGGATCACCTAGACCAGACAGTGCCCAAGACCAGGTTGGGCAGGGCTTTGAGACCGGGCCTGTGGGGGTGTCCCTGCCCATGAGGGTTGGGTTGGATGAGTTTTAAGGTCCCTTCCCACCCAAACCATCCAATGATGCTGTGATTTTATCAAGTTTGGTTGGAACAAAGAAA
The DNA here is from genome assembly GCF_000695765.1 of Mesitornis unicolor. Lineage (NCBI taxonomy): Eukaryota > Metazoa > Chordata > Aves > Mesitornithiformes > Mesitornithidae > Mesitornis > Mesitornis unicolor. The sequence continues at coordinate 1,598 of NW_010167130.1, forward strand.
GATGGAGACACGCAAGTACAGTGCGGCCTGCCCAGACCTTCAGCGTCCAGATGAGGGAGGCGCTGCTGGAGGCACCAGCACCAGCACTGCAGCATCTGACACAAGATAAGAGGAGCCTGCAGGTTCCTGTACCACCAAATTCCAGTTCATTTTTGTTCTTTTTGGAAGTGGTGAGGTATCAGTTGGTGCCTCCTGGTCCCTTCCAACCGCGTCTGCGATTCCCGTGATCTCCTAAAGCTGAGCAGTTTGAGCCTCATTCAAATGAGGCACAGAGGCAACATCACAGCTGATGTCATGTGGAAGGTCTAGGAAGAAAACCCTCAGTACTGGGCGTTTTGGGCTGCCCTATAAAAGGAGCAGCTCCGACGCACAATTTCAGAGACAGCGAAACTCGACTGCAGTCACGGGTTTTGTTCTGGGTCTGACACAGAGGAGCAATCCCTTTCGAGCAGAATGGCTTTGCTACAGCCAACACGCCCAGAAAGGTTTCTAAATGTAGGAAAACAAGTATATAATGACATAATTAAGCAGATGCACTGCAATTTTTCTTTTATGTTACTCTTTATATTTTTAAAAGGCAACAGGACAGAGCTGCACTAAAAAGCAATAAAGCACGGGTAATTTAATACTAAATTACATCCATATTGAAAAGTTTACATGAAGTTGAGAGCAGACAGAGGTCAGGTTTTCAACGGGACTGTCTTTAATTGTGGCCATCAGTTTTAGCAATCCAGATCCCGGGATCAAAGACAAATATAATGCGTTTCCTCAGCGCCGAGCAGTGAAAGCAGACAGCGAGCACGGCGCTATCTTACACCAAAAGGTCATAAAAAAGATTAGCGGAGGGGGAACACGCCTTGCTGCTCGGCAAACGTCTTCACATAACATGCTGTATATTTTTAACAGTTATATTCTTTTTCCAGCAGGTTTTTCAGCAATCGGGAGCACCAATTAAAAATTGTGCTGTGAGTTTTCAGATGCAAGGGGGTATTCTTGTCCTCTAATAAATGTGCCATCTTTGTGCAGCTCTTCTTTACATTTTTTTTTCTGTTGCTTTCAATCCCACTCTCAATTCCTCCCTCCTTGGGGAAGGGATGTGAGCCGAGACACTGTTTTCTTTCTAAGGAAGGGGGGGAAAGAAAGGAAAAGGGAAAAAAAAAATCAAATGAGGAGTAAATTATCAGCAAATCAGATAGAAACAAGTTTCCTGGATCCGCAGATCCATTGTACAAATGAAGCAATTTCGTCTCTGCCGGCACTGGGGGTGGGGTTTTAAGTGGCCAAGGGGGACGGGAAGGGGATGCTCGCAGCCGAGGCATCACAACATTTGCATGCAGAGACCACTCAAATCTGCACCAGGAGACTACTTGCGCGAATCCATCTTTTTCCACTTAACAAGATACAAAATATAAACCACATTTGCCTCTTATTAAGCCTCGCTGTAAGTGGTTCCAGGTCCACCATTTTTAAGGAGGGGGAGAGGGGAGCCCGGGTGCTCCCCCGGGGTTTGGCGGCGGTGCCTGGAGATGAGGCGCAGGCTGAGCCGTTATTACTTTTGCTGGGGGTTTTTTTACTTCTTTTTCCCTCCTCTCTAAAAGCACAGAAGGAACAACATTTTCAACCATTAGCATCTACTTTAAGGAGCACTTTCTCCAGCTCCGCTTCCCTTCCTGGCCCTCGCCTCGCTGCCCTGATGCAACCGCGCTCTGGGTTTGGGATGCTTTTAAAAACCCAACCATAAAATAAACTGTAATCTTGTTTTTCTTTAAAGTGTACCAAGAACAGGGTTCCTGTGTTTATTAACACCCAGGCCTGCAAAGCACACAGACTCTTAAAGCTCCTTTGGTGCTGTCGGAGAGGGTTCTGTTTTGGTGTAAAAAAACACAAAAAAAGGCAATACAAACCCACCCCCGATCTCTGTTAAAAACACAGATTCTTACCAACCTAAATTCAATTCGCAGTCCCGTGTCACGCATTCAGCAGCATTTTCATCATTTCTGTGCTTGTTAAATATTAGATGCAATATTAAAATATTGAAGAGGAAAAGCTGGTAGCAACCGCGTGAATTCGCAGCTCAGACAAAGAAGTTGCAGATCCCGCAGGTTTGAGGACATCACAGAAAAGAGTTAGGAAATGCCCCTCAGAAAGGAAGGAAAAACGAGGTGCTGCTTTACCAGGAAATTGGGCGTTAATGAGACCTCTTCAGAAACAAAAATCCTGTGATTTTCAGAGCAAAACACAGCGCACGTTCTCCCGTTCAGTCTGCCCAAAAGGAGACCTGGGCACAGGTGCTGTGTCTGGAATAGCTGCTATTTCTATGAAAACGGACCAGAGCAAGCATTGGCTTTAATTTCCACACACAGAAAGAGGCAGAAGAAATTATTTCATAAAACATGAATGGAAAATAGAGCATTTGTTGGGAGGGAGTGGAGAAACATCATCTCTGCCCCATTTGGTACCAAGAACTTGGTTATTTCCAACGCACCGTACACAAGTAGCCACATTTCCTCTAAATCTCCAATTTCCTAACTAAAACGTGTGCTGAGCAACTCTTTTGCAGTGTAAAGAGTTCAATGTGAAGGTTCACCTCTGTGGAGCCGAGGGTTAAACACTGGACCAAGGGCGGTTGTCGCAGCACTGGAGGTGAGCGGTGTCTCCCATCGGCTGCACTCAGCTGCGGCGGGAGCTCCGTCCCCACCAAAATGGCTCCTGTGGGGCGAGGGATGCGGCCGGGCGCTGTGGTCACAGTCAAGGCCTCTCTGTGGGACGGTGGCACCACCCCAGCTCCAGCCGCTGCGGTCATGGACTCCAACCACGGCAGCAGAGATGCTCAACATCCCCTAGGCATTGGTCACAGCGGGAGCAGACCCGGGTTTTGGCCTCTCAAGACACATCCGCCACCCCAGCACTCAACTCTTGGCCGTTTCACCCACCTTGCAGCCAGAGGGACACCCATTTTGGACTCCTCTGTGGTCACGGCCAAGGCCTCTCTGTGGGACGGTGGCAGCACCCCAGCTCCAGTCCAGCGGTCATGGACTCCAACCACAGCAGCAGAGATGCTCAACATCCCCTAAGCATTGGTCACAGCAGGAGCAGACCCGGGTTTTGGCCTCCCAAGACACATCCGCCACCCCAGCACTCAACTCTTGGCCGTTTCACCCACCTTGCAGCCAGAGGGACACCCATTTTGGACTCCTCACCCCCAAAATGTGCTCTCCACACCACCTGCCACCACCAATCCTCTCCCAGCTGCTTTGAGAAAAGCCCAGCTCTGCCCTCCTCAGCACCCACAACCCAAGAGGTCACTGCTGGGAGATGACGCCCACTTCCATCTCCCCGATTTCCTTCCACACTCCCACCAGGTCACGGCAATTAAGAAAGACAAAATTTCTAATGCTGGTGGAACATTTTACACCACTTTTGGTCTGTTTTGTGGTCTAAACATGACAACACCTCTCCAACCAGCACAAGGGCTGAGCTGGGCATGGCCTCATTTGTACCAAGGGAGGTTTTGGTGAGGTCCTGTGACTCAAGCCCCATGTAAAGCACCATTTGCCAAAGCACTCCCCACTCCATGTGTGCTGACCAAGGAAGCAGCGGTGCTGGCATCACAGTTGAGTCCTCACCAGGTCTTCAGCTGCATCGCTTTTCCTCTGTGCCATCTAAACTGGGAAGGTTTAGACGCAAACTTTCTGCCTCCCTACTTGATCACGCAGCACGCAACACCCCGAGGCCACATCCCAGCTGAAGTCTTGGGGTATTATTACAATAAATAAGCACAGTTTTAACAGTAAATTCTTCAGGCTGAGGATTATGCCTTTCTGTTTATCTCATTGTTATAGAGGAAAAAAAAACCCAATGAAAACAATATGGCAAATCCAGTGCTGTGGCCAATGACGACGGCTGAGGAAGCACCAAATTAAAATGAGTACAGCAAGGGGAAGGCAATAACATTTCGGAGAGGGGAATTTTGGCAGCAGCTTTTCCCCATCAGATCTCAGAGCACTGTGCAGCGCAGCGCAAGCTTTTCATCCTCTAAAACACAGATAAAGAGCAATCGCGCAGCGTCACGGGGCGGGGATCGAACCGCGTCCCCAAGTCAACCTTGATGAGGCACCACCGTAAAAACTACGGCTGTTTACCACTGCTAACACAACGACAGTTGCATGTTTATTAATGTAATGGATGTAATCGTATCCAAACCATCTGTGTGTCTACACATGGATCCATAGACTTTTTGTAAATCACTTGACCCAAACTTGAGCGTAACCACACTGATGTTTTCAACCTTTAAGCTCCAAGGCTTGTTGAAGCACTGACCAGGTTACAGATAGCCTGAAATGAAGAGTTCACCGGCTGCTCTGGTACCTCCTTCCCATGAGTAACCACTACCATTAACACCACACCAAGGAAAGAGTTCCAGGTCAACTTACCCCATGCAAAATAAACCAGACTGACTTCTCTGAAGTGCTTTAGGCAGCTACTTGTGATCCAAACTTCTGCATTTTCAGACCCAAAGAATGAGCAAACGTTGCTCATCAGCAATCCTCCGTAGAGCAGGACTGCTCTGGTGCTCTGGAGTGGAGATTTTTGCGTGATTCTGGCAATATTTGGTCACACCTGGAAGATTAGCTTGGCTAATACCAGGGAGGAAAGGCATTTGATGGCCGCTGTATTAGGAGAAAGCACAAATGACTTCAGTTCACATTTAATCGCTTCACCTCAGGGATCCAAACCTCTCAGAGCAGTGCAATAACACCCGGGACAGCCACAACCAGCACTGGTGGTGTGAGTCCATCCACACACGCACGGAGCGGGGATTTGATCTCATTTTATGATGGCCTCAGGACACCGCGCTGGAATTGCTCTGGCAGGAAGGGGAGCGTTATTGAGCCACAAGCTTTCTCTCAGATGGTTTTCTCTTCAGAAGTTTTACCTTACCTCCCAAATTAAATTTTTTTGCTAATATTCAATACCTTTTTCTTTAAAAAAAAACAAAACCCCCAAAACAACGGAGTTGTAGCGGTGTGTCCACAGTTATTTATTGCCTGCCTTGTGGTCTGAACAAATATGATTTTGTTATTCTGCGTTGTCAATAGAAAAAGCACATATGGTTTCGGTTGACAAAATTATGATAAAATTCACTGTATCCTACAAAATGATTGAAAAGTTTGCAGATGGTTTCTGGGCATAGGAGGGAGTGGGGGGGGATTGAATTTCAACAAAAGACGTGCCAAATTTTTTTCTCTTCTTACCGTTCACCCTGTTTCCACATCCCAGCTTTTTCCCTATTAGATATGAGGGCAGAGCAGGTACTCAGCCCAGAAGTCATGTGTTTCTCCTTAGCTTTTGGCATTCCATCCCACTTTGTCACGTTCCCCTTCTGTTATAGCCAGGTTCGTTCACAGACAAACCCGAAACGACATCGCGAGCCTCAAGTCGCAAACAGCACAGCGCAACCAGCGGTAATCTCCAGTGTCACATTTGCACCCCAACAATTCCACGTTGGTTTTCCGCATCTTCCGAGGGCCTTAAGTCAATTTACATTTTGTCATCTTATTTTTTTCCCCTTACAAGCCAAGTTCTGCTCTCATTTCTTTCACTTCCCAAGGGACAAAAAGGCGGGGAGAGGGCCAGGACCTGCCAGCCCCGACGAGACATGGCTGTGTTTCTGGGTGAAATTGATATCGCCCTTTTCCTGTTCGCACAGTCAGGATCATCGCCTCCACGGGCTTTTTGTAAAACTGTAAAACAAAAGAACCGTGCGAGCTCTGCTTTGTGCGTTTCATCTCCAAAACACCTTTACAAAGAGATCTCACCTGTCATTCGGTGAAACGCATTTCTCCTTCTATGTTGTCTTTCTGGGGAAATCATTGATTTAACCTCCTGCTCGTGCCCGGGTGCTGCAGCACCTGCTGCCCCGTTCAAGGACTGGAGAATGGGACAGACCCCCGGACATGGTGACTGTGGGGGCTGCAGCCTTCCGAGACCAGGGGGGTTTTGGAATGAACCCCTGCACACCGGGCCCAACTGCCAAAATAACATGCGAGGAGCGCCTCTTGCCTCCCTGCACTTTCCAGTAATTTGGTAACAGACCCCAAGCTGTCGTTGCTGTTTTCTCCCACGGCAGCTGATGATCTGCTCCATCACCACCTCTGGCAGTCGCTCATGCCCTGGTGGACACGTGTAAGGTCCACATCGTGATCAGTGAGCGCTGAAGAGCAGAAACCTGGGTGGGAGATTCAGCTTTTGCCCCTGAGGGCGGAGAGACGATGTCCTCCCCGTGTCTGAACAAGGCCGAGCTCTGAACTCTGTCCCCACTCTTTCATTTCGGCCGTGTCAGTGATGGATAATGCAAAAATACTCAGCATTTTTGCAACCTGCCAGAACGTTCCCACCTCTGTCCAAGCTGTCAGCGGTGCTCAGCGGCTCCAGGGCCGTCTGCGTGGGGATGGCTGTGGAGAAGACAGATAACTGTCGAAGGGAGCACATCTGGAAGGTGTCAGGGGTACGTCGGTAGCTCTCCCTGGCCATGAGCTGTGCCGAAACACGCTGATAAGTTTCCCAACGTGGAACTCATTGTTTCTAACAGGATACACGTGGAAGTTCGTGTTTCAGTGGTGGCCAGAAGTGGCTCTTTTCTTCTTCAAAAAGATTTGTGGCCTCTTCTCCAAGCTACTGTAACATGATTTATTTGGGTGTCCCTTCACAGAGCATCGCAGACCCCAAAAGCACAGGATTTCAGGTACGACTTAACAGGTTGTGCTCTGAGACCGACACCATTAACCAGCAAACATGGTGCAATGCCAGCAAGCACAGAGTCACTCCAGTCCATCTGTCCTGCGCCGCCAGGACGGGCAGCGTGGGCTGGACAAGGACAGCAGAACCCTACACATGCAGCACACAACAGAGGGGCATTTCCCATCCCTGCTGCCATCTCCAGACATTTCCTGTGTCCCAAACGCACCCAAGATGTGAAGGGAAATGGGACATGTGCCTGGTACAGGTGATCGACCGCAGGGAGGCAGAGCAGGACAGTGGCTGCGGCTCCTTCCCAGAGCTGTGTAAACCCTGGACAGAAGTGCACCTGGGATGTGGAGGTTTGCAGCCCAGCTCTAACACTTCCAGAGGTTTTCCATGCATCCCAGAAACATTCCCGGTTCACCCGGCCATATTGGTTTAAGCGAACGGATACCTGGCCTAAGCAGAGCCATTCTGCAGGTAATTATTGGATTGTGCAAAGGAAAAGCTTTGCAAAGTCTTTGCAGTGAGAAGCCCTGACCTGACCGAGGAGCAAGATGCTCTCCATACCCGTGCCATGCCAGCAGAGCCTCTTTGAATTTTATCTACTGCTGTTTTCCTATCCAGAGTCTTTCAAAGCCCTTATTAAAATACTGGGTTCTGCTCTCACAGTGACTTCAGACAACCCTTTAGAACCATCTCCAAAAACATTCCTGCACATCCCAAAACCCCACCCCATGAAGAGGTTCCCTTTGCTGAGGCTCTGAGGGGCAGGACCAGCGCTCAGCACCAGCTCAAACCCTTGAGGTGGTGCTTGAACCTCCAACCCCCCGGTTCGGAGGGAGGAATTCTGCCCCAGTAAACCCTCCTGACGTGCAGCAAAGTAACACATTTATTTACTCGCTTGAACCCACCAATGTGCTGTTCATTTCAGTGATTGATAGAATTGGGTTATAATAAGCATACTTTATTATTGAAAAATTTAATTTAAGGTTTAAACATAAAACAAATGGTATTTTCAAATCTATTTTAATGAAGACTATCAAAACCATTCCATTGCCATAAGGGAAAAATTCTGTCTCCGTATCTGTTATGTATATATGCATAAAATCCTCAGCCTCCAAGTATAAGTCGCCTGTCCTTCTATCAATCCATCATTCTGAAAATAGACTACAGAAAGCCTTATTTTTTCACTTAATTTTCATTAGATTCTTGAGGGAATTAAAATAACACAATAATGGGCAAATTCTGCCACGACAAATCCAAATGACAGCAATGAATCTACTTACGGACAGAATTTGGCCAAAACTCCAGCAAGGATTGCCAACTACAGAGCAGACACCCATGAAAGAACGCTTAGAGCTCAAGTGTGCCATGAAGGTAAATAATATCCTTTAAATTCATACGAGAATATGAATGTCTTTATGTGCCGTGGAGGTAACGGATGGGGCAGGTCCTGGTGTGCCCGAAAATACAACTCAGCAACGCACAGGGACACCCCTGGTATCACAGAACCATCGTTGTTAAGGTTGGAGAAGAGCTCCAAGATCATCCAACCCCACCATGGCCATAAACCATGTCCCCAGGTGCCACATCCACACGGTTGTTGAACCCCTCCAGGGATGGGGACTCCCCCACTGCCCGGGGCAGCCCCTGCCAGTGCTTGGCCACTCTTTTGGGGAAGAAATTCCTCCCAAAATCCGATCTAACCCTCCCTGGTGCAATTTAAAGCTGTTTCCTCTCATCTTTCCAGCAGGACTGGAGGAGGTCACCAGGTTGTGTGTTTTGGCTCTTCCTTTTTTCCACCCATGTTGTGCCATTCACCTCTGCCCCCTTACTCACACGTGGAAAGATTTTGGGAGGATATGCTGAGAAAAATAAAACCAACTTCATAGAGCTTTTCAGTGTGGCCATCACCTTTAAAATAACAAATTGCCAGGAGTTTTCTGTCATGCCAGATGAAAACTGGGAGGAGCAAAGGGCTGCGGAGGCTGCTGTGGAGCAGAGATTTTAGGGAGCAGTTTCTCTGCCCCATCCTCTGATTTGGGTGGTTGGGAGATGCCTCCACCCTGATGGTGGCACCGGGATAACCACCCAACCTGCAAGGCTCATCTGCAGACCCCCACTGGTGCCACCAGCCATAGGCACTACATTTCTTTTAGTTGTAATGCATTTTAAAAGATAATTTGTGACTGCTTGCTTGTTATAATTGGGTGTGCAAGCTGAGCTTGAGCCGTGCGCTGTTCGGGGGGTGGGATCACATTAAGGATGCTGGGAATGTTCGCATTTCCCTTAAATTTTTCAAATCACCTCAAACCACAGCAGCACATTAAAAGCGCGAGGCGTTGGCCGGATTCTTGTACTTAAATTATTCTAATTTTTAAACGATCGTCTGTATCCTGATTTGGTTTGCACGCTGCCCTGACAACTCAACAGATTGGCTTCTTCGGTGGCTCTGCGCCGTTGTACCATTTGCCTGTGTGGGGAAAAGAAGCATCTCTTTGGGAAGGACTCGCTCTTCCCGGGATGCGCCTGTGCTGGGGAAGGTTCCCATTGTTTCCTTCAGCCGGGTTGTGCCTGCGGTGGGGTTGGTGTGAGCGGGTTCCGCTGTGCAAACACAAAAAGCCCTAATTCATGCAGGCTGGGTCTGCGCCGCGCCGTCAGATGTCAGGTTTGACGACTGATGGTACTTACGCAGATTTACACAACAAAAAGTACATTAAAAGGACGTTAAGACTGGGAGTCAAAGTCACAAAAGCATGGAAATGCGCATTTCAGGATTTAAACATCCAATATTGACATGGAAAGCTGAATATTAAAATGGTTTCCCATTAGAGTTGAGGTACTGAATAATTTTTAATCTAGACTATTAATTTCCTGAAATTTGTTGTTCTCCCTGCCTCTTCTGGCTTTCACATTTTTAATTAAGTTTTTGTTGTCTGTGTGTCCTTGTCTTGTAATTTCTAAGTTGCTCCTTCTGCGTCTGGTATAATCACATAATGTATGCAGCATGTATGATAGCTTAATTAGAAGTGTTAACCATGATACGTATGGAAATCACAAAAAGCTTCACGAAACTTTGAGAGTAAACCTGTCTACAGATCTCCAGAGGTTTATGAATGGTTGTTTCCAGCATTATTCTCCAATAAAAACAATTGCACCTTGGAATAAAAACAATTTACCCAACTTGGAGTAAAGTTATTATTAATAATAATTACTTAGAGAATCTTTATCACCACGGTGCCATTGGTTTGAGATGGAAAATCAGATTTAGGGGTTGAGTTGCCAAAGGGCTGACTTGGAGTCAGTGTAAAAGGAGAAAACCCCAAAAAGCCACGCTCAGAAAGTGATATTAAACACCCATCTTTGGTCGCTTGACCCCCTCCCCTGCCCGGCATTATTCCTACAAAACCCTTTTGCACCCAAACCTTTCAGATGCCGAATTGCTCTTAGGAGATGGCGAGCACTCCAATAAACAAGAACCGAAGGTGCTCAGAAACACACACAGCCAGAATGATGGCAAGGTAAAAAGAGCAGAGTAAATTGTATTGTGAAATATTTTGCAACACTAAAACCAAATTGTTCCCAAGCCGACACATCTCATGCCTTGCCCTGGTGCGAATTCTCTGGGCAGTTTTACCAGCCCTGTGAGTATGGGCACAGGAACATCCAGGTAAGACAGTGTGAACAAAAACCTCCCCTATAACCGACAGCTCCCGAGGACGGAGAGCAGCACCGGGAGGAAGGCAAAGTGCAACCAGCTCAACCTGCCGCTCTGAGTGCAATTTCCGTGTGCTAATTCCATTTCTATCTCCGCAGACGTCAGGCTCCATCTCACGGCACAGCGCAGCCATTTTACATCACCAAGAACAAACCGAACAGAAAAGAGGGTGCTTCCTCAAATAAACCCTAATAGTGGTGCGAACGCTAACGGGAGCTAAGTAATGGCTAATGGGTGATTAAGGCCGATATCAATTAAGAAAGTGAAATTTTATTAATATCTCAAGACTGCTCTGGAATTGCAGGACCAGAAGAATTGCTTCTATTGGGAAGTGACCCCATGTTAATATTTTGGTGTTAAATGGATATTAAAATACACCAAGCACATCATTTCCAAGATATGATCATTTATCAGTTACCGTATTTGCTGAATTTGCTTTCCCACCTGCAGTGGCTTCCTTTGGGATGAACAAGAGCAACGTCCCCCATTCCCCTCCACGAGTCCCGGGTCCCACCAGGACCCCAAACCCAGACACTGGCATCAGAGAGGGAACTGGACAGCAGAGGCAAGAGATGGAACCACAGAGGAGACGCCATGGTGGTTGACAGCAGAGTCACACCACCCCTTGGGTCGGGAAAGACCTTTGGGATCATCACATCCAAAGGTCAACCCAGCACCACCAGTTCCAGCAACAAACCACATCCCTCAGCGCCACGTCCACACGGCTTTTCAACACCTCTGGGGATGGGGACTCCACTGCTTCCCTGGGCAACCCCTGTCAATGCTTGACCGCTCTTTTGGGCTTTTGCGGTGATATTTCATGTCCTCAGATCAAAGTTTGCTATTCCTCTTCAGTCACTTCTAAAAGAGGGGTTTGAGCATTGAGAAGAGGCCAACCCCTACTGCAGTGGCTGTGTAAGGGGTGTTTCAGGTGGTTTAGCCTTCTTCTCCACCAAAAAGTAAAGAGAACACGAGTTAGTAAAAGAAGAGGGTTTTTTTCTCAGCATAGCCAACATCCCACACATTTGGAAGTAGGACAAAAGATGATCCAAGAGGTGAAATGAAGGACTTGAGCTCTCACAGCCCATCACGACACCACACAGCACTGCTCATACACTGCAGCCCAGCCCCTCTCTGCTGAAGGGTTCGAGGGGGCTGAAATTCAGGCCTATATTGAGAAACAGGTCTCAGCTTCTGATCTGACTACAGACAGCGCTATTGGAGCAGTGGCAAGCGCTCTTCATTCTGCACTTCAGCAAAACACTGTTATCAATGACATTAAAAAGCCATGTTTCAGCAGGGAAATTGCTGTGAAAGAAAACAGTCGTGAGCATCCCCGCGCTGGTCCAGCCCCGAGCCCCAGCTCCTTTTCCCACACCGCCCCTGCACTCTGGTTCCTCCTCCCCAGCAAGGTTGAGAAGGGCACTTTATTCTTTCCAGGTGTCCTGCACGCCTTTATTTATGGTCTCACTTTCTTCCTTAATGCAAGAAATCCCAGCTTTTAGCCAGCTGTAAAGGATTGGCGAGATGCATTTGTAAGGGGAAAAAAAATTAGCGATGCTTTCTTCCTACCAACCTTTACCCACCGTATTCGGCGGGGAATTTTCCTCTGTACTTAAATAAGCCCCACAGCAGCCTCGGCGTCTGACTCGTGAGCAGTGATGGAGAGGGGTGTTAGTCCAAAAACCAGCCAAAATGGGGTCCTGTCTGATAAACCTGGGCTTAGGAAAAGCTTCCTGTGAGGAAGGAAAAGGAAGACAGATGCATATTACTGATCCCAAGAGTTTGGCAAAACCACAGCCACCACACCTGAAAAACCAGGAGCCACCACTTCCCTCTCAGTCCCCTTAAAGCCACCTTCTCCATCCCAAAGTTGTGTTGTGGTGAGGAGAGGTCCCCAGCAGTGCCCCACCGTGCAGCATCAGATCAACCTGAAATGACACTCAACAGCTCCTCCATCTGCACCGGAGCCCATCAATTCTCCTGCTTTATAAGAGTGGAAATCTGCAGAAATAAAGAGCCGTGCATCCCCAGGCGCTGTAAATTCCCACCCAGAAGCAGGGAGTCCTTTTTTGCTGGAAACCTCAAACCCAGGGCACAGAGAATGCATTGCAGCAGCTTCGGGAAGCCCAGGATCCCCATGGGACCAAAACCAGGCAAGATTCAGCAGCACGGGATGGCACCCATGGGCTCTGTCCTCACCCAGGCTCTCGGTCATCGGAAAGGTGATGTGGAAATGCGCCGGGAGCCCAGTTTTGAGACAGAGACGCGTGAAGGCCCTGAAAAAGTTGTTGCTCAAAAGAAAATGAATCTCGGGTTTATCAAAATGAGGTGTCAGATACTTTTATGCATATGCTAGAGCCTCTCCCCTGCCTGGTTAATGGCAGGTTATTTCTTTTCTTACGCTGTCAACTATTGTTACTGATTGTTAATAGCATTAATATTTCCATCACTTAATTTATTTTATTAATCCCATTCAGGTTTACCATTACCAGCATATGAACTGTAAATAGCAATAATAATGCCATCAAGGTTAATATCGGCGATGCTGAAGGGTATTATGTAAAACACAGCCTGGGAGCGGCAGCGAGACAGGCGCCTATAAAACCTGGCGGCAATGGCGGGGGGTGGGTTAAACAAAGGTCTCACACAGATTTACGGAATTGCGTTATCTTCTGGAAGAGGTGAAGATTTAATACCGAAAGCCTCCTTTAAATTTCCTGTAATGTTCCTTTCTATCCCCCGACTGTAAAAATATAGCCAGGGAACGTTCTTAAGGAACGGCATTTTTATCTTAAATTATTAAAAGTCTAATAGTGGTTTCAGTTTTCTCCTAAAAGCGAAGGCAATGGAAACAGACAATTTGTCAACTTTGAAATCACAACACGCGGGTGTTAGGGTGACTGCAGCAGGAAAAGGCCTGAGAGAGAACACAGCACAAGCAAGATTGAGGACGTGCTCCTGAAAACCCGAAAGAGCCAAAGGCCAGGGTGGGCAGGGGGATGTGGCTGAGCGGAGGGCGCACGGCCCAGTCCTGTGCCCAGGGCAGGGGGTGTCAGATATTTCAATATCTGAGCGGTGTTTGCACATTAAACCCAGGGCTCTGTACACTCAGGTGTTAGGGCACGCACCGTGGTGGACTAAGAGCAAGGATCCTGTGTGTGGGAACACATCCGCATTAGTTATTCCCTCAAAAATAAAAATAAATCTGCCAGTTAATGGTTTATCAGCAACTAAAAGGCCAAAAATATCTTTATGCAAACTATCGCTCTCATGGCACAGGAAGAGGTGTTTATCACCATGACGGACACGTATGCAGCACAGGGTACCAGGGCACGTTGGTCACTGCCTCCCACGTGTGGATCCAGAGGAAGCCAAAAAGATTCACAAACGAGAATTTTGATCCTGTAGGAATTCAGGAGAATATAGAAGCCACTGGTAAAGAGGCCACTGGATGCAGTCGTTGAGGGAAATACAGAGCAAGGACTGTGTGCCATGGAGGAAGGACCATGTGCCACAGAGGAAGGACTGTGTGCCATGGAGGAAGGGCTAAGGAAGGGCAATGGGCCATGGAGCAAGGGCCGAGGAGGGCTGTGTGACATGGAGGAAGGACCAAGGAAGGGCCGGGTGCCATGGAGGAAGGGCCATGGGCCATGGAGGAGGGGCCGAGGAAGGGCCATAGGCCATGGAGGAAGGGCTGAGGAAAGGCCATGGGCCATGGAGGAAGGGCCGCGTGGCGCGGAGGAAGGCCTCGTCGCAGTAGGCCGTGGCCTGTCGGCACAGACCCTCCTCTCTTTGTTACATCTGCCTTGCCTTCCTGGAAGAATTAAATTAGAAATACAAGGGGGAAAAGAGAGAGGGAGAGAGGGAGGGCAAGGGAGGGAGGGAGGGAGAGGAGAAAAAAGGCTCCGGCAGGAATATATTTCCCATGTCTGGATAAGGGGAAGGATTCGAGGTAATTGCTTGCTTTTCTCATTGTTCTCAGCTGCCAAGCAGAGATTCATAGAGTGTCTGCAAAGATCTCTCTCTTTTTTCTTTTTCCTTCTAATTCCTCGCCCCCCCCAAACCCCCATCGGCCCCAATCCCTATCCCTCCCCTTCCTCCTGCTTATTCCACCCTAGGAAAAAAAAAAAGAAAAAAAAAAAGAAAAAGAAAAAAAAAGTAAAAAGAAAAAAAAAGTAATTTGTCTGGTTTATTTATGATGCAATGAAGGTATGCTGAACGCGTCGGGATAACCTGACACTGGTCAAACTATCTGTCAGCAAAGAAGAACTGCCTTCATACTCCAACGAGTGCATAATTTAACCATTTCTCTCCCGAGGGCAGCACCAGCCCATCCATTTCAGACACCAGGGTTTGTCGCCGCTCCCTTCACAATAAAACCCGGGTCTGCAGCGCCCTGGCAGAAAACTGGCGTGTGCCGTGTTTTCAATCAGCCCTTTCTCTCCTCGTTTTCGCCTGTCGTATCCAGATCGTCTGCATGTAATAAAACTTGGACTTGGAAAAACAGAAAATGATTTGAGGTATTCCTAAAACAAGATGGAGCACACAAATCTGCCGGCTCTGAACCCAATTCCGGATGGATTTAGGATGCAGAAAGAGGCAGCAATTGGGTGCTGAGTATGGGGAAGAGCAGCAGTGCCTGGGGTCGCAAAGAAGCACACATAATCCTGTGCTCCCAATGGCGGGAAGGCGACGGCTCCGGCTCAGAGAGCAAATGCAAGCCAGCCTGCCAGGGGGTGAAAGGGAAACAGGAGGTAAAGGAGAAGGGAGGGAAAAAAGGGAAACATTAGCAAAGAGTTTTCCAAAATATTTGGAATGAGAACCAAGAATTAATAAAAATAAAATTAACTGCAGAAGGGTGCTTTTAAAAATAATAATAATTTAAAAAATCAAAATAAACAGACAAAAATAATCTGTGTAAGCCCTGTCAGAATAGGCTGGAGCAAAGAGGGGGCAGGGGATTACCAGTTGCACTGCACCATTTTAGACTGGTGACAATATTTCCTCCTCACCCCAAAGGAGCGTCACCAAAAGAGCCATTCCCAGGCAGCTCCATTGCACCACGGCCCTGCCATCCCCACCGAGACGGGCACTGGGGTCGCTCCTGCCGCCAGACACAGGAAGAATTTAATAATTCCATTTTTTATTTCATCACAGAAAATAACACCCGCGGTTCGGCCCAGAACCGCGAGCCCTCGCAGCGTGGAGCCCTGCCGCCAGGATCGCCTGAATCCACGGGGCTTGAGCACACCGAGAGTATTCTGATGTTTAATAAATGACAGAAGAAAGTCTGAAGGAAAAAAAAAAAGGGGGGGGATTTTGCAATATAATGCAATGCATGCAACAGGGATCAGGGCAGGAGCTGCGGGAAATGAGGGGTTTGAGGAATGTATTTATTTCTGATGCACCGTCACACTGTAAGTGAGCAGGGAGAGGTTTTATGAATGGGAAAATCCATGGCAAGAGGGGCTGGAAAAGGGACAGAGATAACGGGAAGGGTCGGGGCAGAGCCAAGAGGTGGTGACCAGGACGGGCGAGTGACAGGGATGGGGGCACTGGGGGCACTGGGGACATTGGGGACAGTGGCCACCCCCAAGTCTGCTGCTTTTATCCATGGTTTTGAGAAGGAGGGGTTGCAAACATCAGTGGGGTTTATTCTGCATTACAGGGAAACCAGCGTTAGGAATCGGAGCTGATTTTCCTTTGTGAGGTTATTGAGGAGCCGGTCACCACAGCCACGCCGTGCGCTTGTCTGGGACTGTACAGGCAGAAAAAACACACTAAGATGAAAAGAAATATATCAAGACATAAAAATAGAGGCGTATTTTGGATATGGGGAATCGGTTTTTTAGAAACAGGAGGTTCTGTAGTGGATACATCAAAAGAGAGATGCAGGAGCTGCCTGTCCCATCGCTCGGGAAACCCCACATCTGCACCCAAACAATGACCGCTCGCCTGTAGTTCACACAAAAATTGCCCCATAATAATTGGTGTACCTGGGAACAGTCCATTTTACTTTCCTGGTCACCTTTCCTTTTTCACTGCTGCAGGAAGGAATACCACGAAACGACAGCAAGCAGCCAAGCTCTTTTTAATTCGCAACCATTTTAAAATACGAAAACACAAATCTAGGCAAATCCAGCAAGCTACGGTTTCACTGTGAAATTGCGACTAAAATTAAAATTAGTTAAGACATTTTGAATTATTTGAGGAAAAGCTACAGTGGGATTTAAATGTCCTGTGCCTGTTTTTATCTTGAACCAATTTTTAAAGGCTGAGTTACAAACCTGGAAGCAGGCCGTTAATACCCGAAACCAGGACGTTAATGTAAATGTGGGAGCCCAAATAACACCATTACAATTCTGAACAGGTTGTTTTAGCTCCTCAAATCCACAGGTAAAGCCTCCTAAAAAGAAAATTACAGGAGCTTTTTTGGCAGAGAAGCCCCTGCAAAGGGACCGCGGGGTTCTGCAGCTGCTTTGTGCTGTGGATTTTGGGTTCGAATTTGGGTTTTGCAGGGGGCAATGGGATCCCCATCAGGACCTGCTCTGCCATTTGGGTGCTGCTCCCAGCCCCGAGAGCCCAAACCGCTCATTTAAAGGCAGACCAGGATGTCCCAACCCAAATTTGCTGTTAACAGCATTTCTCCTATCGCTCCTCGTGTGTGCCTCAAATCTGTAATATTTTCCTTAAATTGGGGATGTAATGCAAATGAAAATCATGCTTTGTAAAAGAAAACAATTCCCTTTTCATTTCCTAATGCTAAAATTGTAAAAGAAAGACAGAAAAATATGCAGGGGAAAAAAAAAAGCAAATGTAAAAGGAAAGAAAGAATAAACCAGGTAGCCTAAAGAAACTTTAAAAATAAATTCACAATTCACGTTATCGATGTCACAATTATTTGGGTTACAGATTTCTGTGATATGCAGACCCGTGTTTTCGAGCGCTGGCTTCACGGTCAGTGGATATTTTTGTTTACAGGCTCCCTTGGTGTCATAAAACCAAATAATCAAATGCAATTCCTATTAAAACCCAAATGCATCTGCAATTTTTCCCCCCCACCTTTCATGAGTTAGGGGCATAGGAAAGAGCACGACCATTTCCTACACTGTTTTAAAATAATTCTATAATGTATTTTTGATGGGCGCTTGTTAGTAATATGGGGGTTTGGGTTTTTCTACAGACTCCAGCATATTTAATACCCAAACTGGTTTATCATTTGGCTGCTGTATATTTCTTTATCACAGAGCTGGACTTTCAGCCTCACACGGAGAAATCTCCCTATTTCTCTGGGCTGAGCTCTTTGTAGGTCCGTTCCTTTCTCCCATATAAGCATGCAAGAAATACAGTTAAATAAATACTGGTTCTGAATGCTGTGATAGTCACCACTTTGGTGGCTGCAGCCTCACAATAATTCAGTGTATTTGCCCCACTCTGTTGCAGGCTTTTCCCTTTTTTTGGGTGGTGTTTAGTTAAGGATTTTATTTCTCTCATCCTCAGTGCTATTAAATTTTAAACCAGACAGAAAGCTTTTCCTTTTTTCACCTGTTTTTATTATTATTCCCACCCATCAGGGCAGCACACCAGACCCCCGCACCCCCCATCCCTGCAGTCATCCCAGCCTAGCCCTCTCACTCCCCATGTGGTTTTGGGGTGGGTTTTTTTGTCCTTAAATCTCAGCTGCTCTTTCAGCTGGCCCCATGCACTACAAGAGAAATCGTTTGCTTTCATAATTTAAGTTTTCTTTTTCCTGTATCCACCTCTCCTGCTCAGTGTGAGGGTGCAGAGATGCTGCTGGGGATGTGGGGATGCTGCTGGGGATGTGGGGATGCTGCTGGGGACATGGGGATGATGCTGAGGATGCAGGGATGCTGCTGGGGATGATGCTGGGGATGCAGGAATGATGCTGGGGATACAGGGATGCTGCTGGGGATGCCGCTGGGGATGCTGCTAGGGATGCATGGATGCTGCTGGGGATGCAGGAATGATGCTGGGGATGCATGGATGCTGCTGGGGACATGGGGATGATGCTGAGGATGCAGGGACGATGCTGGGGATACGGGGATGATGCTGGGGATGCAGGGATGCTGCTGGAGACATGGGAATGCTGCTGAGGATGTAGGGATGCTGCTGGGGACGCTGCTGGGGACATGGGGATGATGCTGGGGATGTGGAGATGCTGCTGGGGATGTGGAGATGCTGCTGGGGATGCAGGCAGCCTGCGCTGCGGCGCGGTTCGTGGATGCCGAGTGCCCTCTGCAGGAAACACACCCCCAAAAAACCCCGTCAGAAGCACAGAAAACAGCAGCAAATCACCTCCTGCATGATCATTTCTTTTTACTCCTGTAATTACGACACGGTGCATGGGTGCTGATAGGGGCAGGGGTGCTGCTGGCCCCCGCAGCTGAATTTTCCTGCAAATCCAGCGCCGCTGCAGCCCCCCCAGGCCCTGGGCTGCCCCTGTGCCACAGGAGCGGATATAAACAGAATTTTCATGTGCAAGGTAATGGTTTATGGCAGGCTCTAACATCCCTGCCACGTATTTCGGTGCGCAGACGTGCAGGATTCCTGCTCCTCCTGCGGCAGCGCTGCCCAGGGTGGAATTTTTATTGGCTCTTTTTTCTTATTTTTTTATCCCCAAAAATAAGCTCTTCAGGAAATTCCAGATCAGGCGGCGCTCAGACACCTGTCCAGAATGACGGCACTCGTCGCTCTCCATTTTAAACAGCAAACCCTGATGGAGCTGGGATGTGCATATTGATAACATCGATGTGAAACGTTGGCCGGGGGGAAGCTGTGATGACAGATTTTTATATAAATAAACACAACAAAATAAAGAGCACACATTTAAAGCAGGTCCCTGACATGAGACGGGTGCAGTATGGGGCGTCCTGAGCACCTTTGAACCCCAGGGCCGGTCCCACACGGGGACCCGGCCGCCCCCATAGATCACAAACCCCAATTCCTCCCAGCGCAGGCATTGCAGGAGAGGGTGGGATTAGGGAGAAACCACTCGCCAAAGGGAAAGCATTTGGGAAGACGTCATGAAATGAGAATTTACGGGTCTTTTCCGAGAGCTAATAATGCCTGCGCAGCACAATGGGCACCGCTGGCTGTGCCGCAGACGGGGCTTGCAGGCTTCCTCTTTGGATTTTGTTATTTTGGAGAATCTCGCTCCCGCAAACCCCGCCGTAGACTTTTTCCCTGCAATTGTGCACCAGAGCAGCAGGGGGGCTGATGAAGTGCTCATTTTTTTACATCAGTCTTATAAATTGCTCTCCCCATTAATTGTTTCCATGGAAACAATGCATTTGGCTCGCACGGGGATCCTGAGCAATTTTTAATGGGATTCTTAAAAAAGTGGGGGAGACGGGGAG
>NW_010167131.1:0-764 GCF_000695765.1 Mesitornis unicolor
TTAGCACAACTAGGGGTTAATTAGCAGGTTTAGGGATTAATTAGCACAATTAGGGGCTTAATTAGCACACTTAGGGGTTAATTAGCAGGTTGGGGGGCTAATTAGCAGGCCTATGTTTGTTAATTAGCCCAATTACGAGCCTAATTAGCACAAGTAGGGGTTAATTAACAGACTTAGGGCTTAATTAGCAGGGGCTTAATTAGTCAGTCTAGGTTAATTAATTAGCACAACTAGGGGTTAATTAGCAGGTCTAGGTTTGTTAATCAGCAGGTTTAGGCGTTAATTAGCAGGTTTAGGGGTTAATTAGCAGGTCTAGGTTTGTTAATCAGCAGGTTTAGGCGTTAATTAGCAGGTTTAGGGGTTAATTAGCAGGTCTAGGTTTGTTAATCAGCAGGTTTAGGCGTTAATTAGCAGGTTTAGGGGTTAATTAGCAGGTCTAGGTTTGTTAATCAGCAGGTTTAGGCGTTAATTAGCAGGTTTAGGGGTTAATTAGCAGGTCTAGGTTTGTTAATCAGCAGGTTTAGGCGTTAATTAGCAGGTTTAGGGGTTAATTAGCAGGTCTAGGTTTGTTAATTAGCACAATTAGGGCTTAATTAACAGGTTTAGGGCTTAATTAGTCAGTCTAGGTTAATTAATTAGCACAACTAGGGGTTAATTAGCACAATTAGGGGCTTAAATAGCACAGTTAGGGGTTAATTAGCAGGTCTAGGTTTGTTAATCAGCAGGTTTAGGCGTTAATTAGCAGGTTTGGGGGTTAATTAGCA
>NW_010167132.1:0-457 GCF_000695765.1 Mesitornis unicolor
CTCATGAAAATGGAAGAAAAGTGCAGAGTACAGACAATTGCTAAGAAATTATTGAGATACCAATGTTAGACAAGAAGTGAATGACAGGGAAGTATGGGAATATGTGTGAGGTTTGGAAGGTCACTTTCAGATAGCAACACCAAAACTTTCAAGTGCTGGGCTACCCCTTCCTTCCTGTCTTGCTGTCACTACATCATCTTCAGTGGAATGAAAGCAGCGGGACCGGGTCAGAGTTAAGGTTGGTTGCCAAATTTCAAAGCTTTCAAGACCATCTTTATTTCATTGTTCTGCAGGTAGTACAGGGAAAAAAGCCTAGATCATTTATTTCACACACTCACATGAGGCATTTCTGCACAGAATTCTTTCATATACAAATTTACCCTCTTGGAGAATAATATAAGACTTTATAAAATGTACTTCAAAACCGTAACACTAAAAATTTTACTTCTATAAACCT
>NW_010167133.1:0-435 GCF_000695765.1 Mesitornis unicolor
CCTTGGCTGTAATGCAATATACTCAGGCTATTGTGCATCACGGAAAACGAGTTACTTTTTTTTACATGCAATTTTCCCAACGACCGCAGTTAAGATTTTACACCACTGGGCTTGCAGCAAATTGTTACAAATCACATAATGTCAAATGTGTTTAAAATAATTTCTGTTAAGAGCCTCCAGCAAGTGAAATGAGATTGCTGCCAAGCTCACTTAACCAGTCTTCACGTTCCAGTATTTAAGGAGTGAGATGTCCAAATGTTTCTTTCTGCCTATGTAACCCATAGGACTACACAGTCATGCCCATTAGTGTACTGAGGTAAGTCTGCAGCAGGACCCAGATCCTAAACCCTAGAGTTGGCAGCTGGACAGTGCAGACTTCTACAGGAAATCTAGGAAATTTAAAAAAAACCCTGAAACACGTGTCTCGTGGCAGTA
>NW_010167134.1:0-1052 GCF_000695765.1 Mesitornis unicolor
TGGCCACAAGGGCACAGTGCTGGTTCATGGTAATTTAATCAGCTACCAGCACACCTCTGCACATCTACAGTAAAACTGGGTGTTGGGATGTGGCAGAAGTAGGCTGCAGGTGAGCACGGGCCATGGGGGTGACCCATCAAATTCTACAGCCACACATGGGCAGTGAGGTTTTGGGCAGCTGCTCATCCAGACTCTGGAGGGGACCAGAAAAGGCAGGACTGGATTAGGGCTCGGTAAGAGAAAGAAGGAAGCAGGGCTTCCTCTTTTGAGAAGGATACTGCAGAACTCTAAGACTGGCCACAGGAGTGAAAGCTAAGATCTATTGCTGAGGATAGACAAAAGTGGATGGATAGGAAGACTGCAAGAACAGAGGACGCTTTAGGTGATAGTTTATGTATGTACAAGCCTGCAACAGTTTGTGGTGCATAGAGACTTTTTGAGCCGCATGTGGATTTTGAGTATTTGGCAACTGGCTCTGCTTTCATGAGCTTCTTCAGACTCCCTCAAGGTTCTACTTGTATCTAAGGAAAACATTACAGCTGAATATCTAAGAATTTAATTGGATTTAAGACAATTTTGGTCAGATACACAAATAGTTTATCACAAATATGCTGCATATTTCACTAAATGGTTGATTGAAAGAAAGAATGCAATCTTTTACAGAATAAAGTCATGCTGTCTTGCCAGGAAAAAAAAAACGTAGAAAAGAAAAAATATAGCAGGACAACATTGTACCATTTGAAAGTGTTTGATTTTGCATTTACAGTCTCTTCTACAAAAGTCAGATTTTACCTTTCTCATAAAGGAAGCATTTTTAATAATATTGCTACAACAGATCTTTAATCTCCCAATGATTCAGAAGCTTCAAAGACTTTGGATAAAATATTTCTAGGCTTTCTGACAAGTGTGGGTTTAAACCCTGCAATAATCTTAATCTGAAAAACTTTATTTCCTTCATCCCTCTACATACACAGTTCCTACCTTCTCTGTGTGGACATAAAAGATTGTTAGCCCTTTGCTTAGGACTACAATGTTACTCCATGCCTCTTCTC
>NW_010167134.1:1083-33349 GCF_000695765.1 Mesitornis unicolor
TCCATTCAAGAGACAGCTGTCTTTTCAGGGTGCCCCATACAACTGTTCCAGATGCTGGACAGAACCTGTTTATTCACCCTCATCCTAAATTCTGTTTGCTTAGCTACAATGAAGTCAGATGTCAGCCACATCATATTTTTAATTTATAAAATCAGAACTGCCACTGTATCTGTTTATCTTTGTTTCTATCACATGCAGGACAATACTTTGTGAGTGTACCTTGCTGTATCTATTCCCAGGGCTGTCATAGTTTGTGTGCCACCCCGCTGGCGTATTCTTGTGGCTGCAGCCATCACGTCTTCTGTTGTCGAGTATGTATTCAGGAAAAATTCATGGACTACAGTCTGTCCGTACTGAACAATTCCAACCTGAAATACACAGTTCATGTTAAAAATCAACCACTCTTAAAGAAAGCACCTGTGTCTCCTGCAGTAAGGTAAATGGCCATCTGTACCTACAGGCAGGATCTCTTTGTGTTTTCCTCAGTATGAAACACCTATAAGCATTTGAGTAAGACTGGCTAGAAGACACTCAACAACATGAAACATTTTGAATTTTCTAAATTGTTTTTATTAAAAGTAGTAACACCACCAAAAGCAGGCTCTATTCCTTGCTCTTCCTGATTTGTGCCAATCTGTGCCACAGCTCTGCTCTCCTCTAGACCAAAGCAGACCAATGCCTTAACCACTGGTCACTACTTCTGAGAACAATTTTCCTTATAGTGCATGAGGCTATGGTCCACTCACAACTCTCTTCATTCCATCCAAATATAATATTCCTACATCTGATAGTTTATTTACCCTAAACCTAGCCTAGAAACAGCACTGCAATGACAAATTCAGAACCTCAGGATGAGAGGAAGACACAAGTACCCTTAGCTTGATGAAGACAGGAAGGCAGTCCAGGACATGGCCGTTCTCCCAGCAGGAGGTAAGCCAAAGTAAGAGACCTGACAATACCCAGAGGAGACAATGTGAATAAAATGGTGGTTTCTGGAAGGAGGGAGGATGATGAAAAGCCTCTGAATGACCTCAGTAGGACAAGCCTTCCTGCAAAAGATCAATGCATGTGACTGGAACCCAACCAGAAATGCCTGAGGGAAACTGCTGCAAAAAAAGTGTGAAATAAAAAGATAAGCAATATTCTTAAGTATTAATTTCTCTCATTCATCTCTGTCAGTTTTAATGTTTTGGCAGGTTTCTGACAGCTTTTACTGGGAAGTTTCCACACAATGTTCCATTAGCATATTTCAATTTTATGTTACACATGGCAATTTATAGGTGTTATTTAGGATAATGGAGTATTATGTGGCATATTTATGTCTCACTCATCTATTATTAAAGGCACTACAGCATTTAGGTACTGAAGATCAGTAAGTCCTCTAGGATGTTTATGCCGTCATATTATTTTACACGTGGCTTAGTACGTACTTTGCAATTGCTTTATACATGGTTTTTGAGCTATTTTCATAGCCTCTCAGATTCAGCACAATGTTTGCTTCTAGTGGAAGGGTTAGAGTTGGATATGTATTTGATACTAAACATCAATATCACAATCACTATGAAAAGCTAGTTACATACAATTATGGAACTATAATTCTAATGGTATGTGGTAACAAAACCTATCCCACTTAATTTCTGTACCCTTTTCAAAATACAATCAAATATGGAAGAACTGATGTAAATTCAAAGTCACTGTAAGTTGCTCCCTTTTAAGATACTTTAATTGTCTCTTGGAGGCTTGCCATCCTTCACCTACAGCTGAGCATCCAAAGGGTGAATGTTCTCATGGACAACAGTCTATTAATCCTGCAGAGTATTTACACAACAGGCTGGGGCATACTGTATCACTGCTCAGAGCAGTCTTGTGCCATGGCTAAACCCCAGTGTGAAGATGAAGTTTTAACCCATTCCATCCAAGGCAACTATTTTGTGGTATACATCTGAAGTGACACACAGCATAATCTGAACAGGATGCTGCTAGTCATTTAAAAAGACTGCTGTTAACTGGTGATAAAAATGAAGTCTTCTTCATGTTTGGTCTTTTGAGGCAGGAGGAATGCCTGAATTATTCCAGGACCATGTGCAAGTGTAGCCAGTGAATACTGTATGCCAGGGACACCACCGCTGTGGATTCACAGGTTCCTTGTCTGCAGTTTTGGGGATGTTACCGATACCAAGGATTAAATCAACTATTGACTGTTGCTAGGGTGAAAAGTATCTGCTAGTCTTTCACCATTCTAGAGACCCATGTTGGTGTTGCTGCTTTCCTGAAAAAGATTACAGGCTGACATTGAGTTGTATCATTTCCTATTTGAAAGGAAACATCGTCCATGATCACAGCAAGTAAACATTTTGAGCATTTCCTTCTCAGGAAGTGAATGGGAAGAACATCTGAGTCTGGAAAACTGCACTGTGTTGCACAGCTTGTAAATCAGGAAGGAAGGGGGGCATGTGGTTATCTTATGGGATACAATTATTCTGTGGGACCCTTCCTTAGCATTAGCTTTGAAAACACTGGTTGTCATGTTCTATGTATTTAATGGCATCAAAGATGAGCCATTCCTCAAAAAAGGGTAATGAAAACCTCCCTAGAACAGACAAAATGCTATTAGGCTGCATATTCCAGTCTCCTACAGGATCACAAAATCAAATCCACCTTGCAAAACTCGAATTACATTCTCTTAGATAGCAATGAAGGTTTGAGCTTTTGCAGCCTTTTAATCTAATTGAAAACTATAAATGACACATCTACATGATGCAAATGTGCTTTTATGGGACAATAAACCTGTTCAAACTGCATAACTTCAGCAAGTCCCTATCAATGACGCTTACAAGCACTGTATGTTTTGATTTGCTTGTTTAATTTAAATATGGAAAATGCAATAATACTACACAGAAGGACATAATTCTGCTCTAATCCAGAAAATCTAATAGTTTTCCCAGCATTACTGACCATAATCTATTGAACATCTTTGTAATTCCTAAGTTTATGTTCCCTTCCCTAGCATTCCATGGCTTTCATATTACTCAAGGGAATAATTCTTTAATAGTCCCCAGTTCCTGTGAAAAAGTGTTGTGTGAGAGAACAGGCAAGTGAAGGACTGTTCTACTTTGGGACAAAGCATTTCTGAGAGCAATTATTTATTGCTGTTCTGTAAGTGAATACAGCCCCTTGCTTTACATTCTGGCATTCCCAATAAATTACTGAGCTAATCTACGTGGTGAAAACCAACAAAAACAACAAAACCCATCTGAAAGGAAAATCATTTAGTATTTGGATATGATATGCTAGGATTTTCACCATTGGGATGGGGAGGACAATCTGAAATACTTTTGCTTGTACTTAGATCTTATTTAATGTAAAAGGAAAGCAGAGATGCCTTGGGAAGCACTAATGAATACTACATTTTATCATACGGAGAACTTGCTAAATATACCTGAATCAAAGCAAAATTGAATTAATTCTGCTACATTTTGTTTACTCCCAGGGACTGAGACAGAAATTATTTGTGAACTGTTGCAAAAGTCTTTCTTCATCCTGAATCTTTTTATTATCTCTTTAATACACTTCTATTCTTCTGGAGAAAAAACTGACCATAAGATATGACATGGAATGACTTATTAGTCCACTGATACAGTCCCTTTGGAGATATAAGATGATACAGGCCAAACACCTATAACAGCCTATGTCATACTTCCTTTTCCAGTTTTCTATCATTACTTCCACTTTACTTTTTAACCTTAAGCTCAGGATATGCAGCTTAACCAGTAGTATAGTGGTGTGGATTTCTGGAGAACAGGAAGAGAAAGAGAAGGAAATACTTCTGAAAAAATTATAACATAAACTTTGGCTTTTTGCATCTGAATCTTCTGTTTTTCACTTTCAAATTTGCCAAACATGGGACACCAAGGAATTTCTCTTCTGACTTGCCACAATGCTAGTGACCATTGTTCGTGGAAGTGGTAAGTGGAAAAAAAAAATATCTCACAAGCCTCTAATCAAAACATGGTTTTGAACAAGTCACACCCAAGCTGCTAAGGAGTTATTCTGTAATCACCTCATTTCTTTCCTGTGCAAGGGGAAAACAAACTGAAGTCAGTGAAAGTCCACTGATTTCTATGTGCTCAACAATCCTAAAAGATGAACTTGGAAAAATAAATTTAAAGAGACAGAAAGTAAACAATTATTCCTTTATTTCTATTCTGTGCTCCCAGAAGATGAGGAAGAAATCAGCCTGCTATGTCTTGTCTGCTTTTCCCTATTCAATAGTCATTTAAACACAGCTTCTGAGAAAGAAGAGAGTGTGGGTGGAGGCAATGGCATAAACTCGTTGTTACTACCTTTGGTTGTGCCATGGTTTCCAAGCAAGGGGCTCAGAGGACTGGAGAGGGATAGGATGTGTTCTGGGGAGCAGGGAGAAGGTAAGAGGAATTGAGAAAATTCCACCTAGCTTTTGCCTTCCATTGCCAGAATTTCAGTCCTCTCTCTCTTACCTTGTTCTTATCTCCCTCTCAAATGCTTCTGCTCTGTAGCAATCAGATGCCAAAGCTGATGTTCTCAAGTGAGTCAGTGTACGTGTGAGATGAGGTGAAGCTATGCCAAATGGTGGGTAGAACAGATTTTGTAGGTGGAGACAGCAGACTGCTGGAGTGCAGGCCAGCAAGGGACCTTTTGTGTGAGAGCTGAGTTGCACAGATGAGGCAGGATTCCAAAAACAAACATAACAGAGGTGTGGCAATGTAAAAACTTAGGAATTGCAGGGTGAGGAAGAAGGGTGAGGGTGCAGTAGAGTTGATTACCCTGTGTACTATTCCATGAAGCCCTTTGGGCAGAAGGCAGTGATGATCTCCATGCAGCCATTACCCCTAACTGGGAAGTTCAGCTTTAAGTATTTTCCCAAGATGGCACACGTTTGAGTAATCACCAGCTTAAGATACCTGGAAGAATTTATTTATTTTTTTTTCCTCTCTGTCAAATCTGACAAAGTGTTTTTCCTTCTTACTCACAATATCTGGAAAAATAGTGTATTTAAAATAACAGGAAATTATTGTAAAGTTGACAGTGTACAAGTAATAATTTTATCAGCCAGTGTTCAGTACAGCCAGCAGGGGAGCTGGGTGGTAATTCGCAAACCTCAGTTAACTTGAAAGTGTTGGAGATACTCTCTGCAGACAGAGGTATCCTTTACACTTTGTCACAGTCCCCTTTGTGAAGTCAAGAGCTGAACATTAGGAGCTAACCTGAAGCAGCAAAAATGTTAAGTATTGGCCTGCAACATATCAAATATGATACAGAATCCCAGAAAATCCTTGCTTTTGGGAGGGAGAAAAGGGAAAAGTCAAAGGAAGATCCAGTTTCTTCCACTGCTGTTAATAAAGCTTTCTGTGTTAAAATGTATCCCTGTGTCCATGTTTTCCCCTTCCCCAAGTTCTGCTGGAATTGTTATTTACATACTCTGTTCAGCAGACTGTGAAACATATGTCACATTCTGGGCTGGAGTAACTGGTGAGGCTTCATTAATTCTGGTGGAACTGCACTGATTTATAGCAGCTAGGCATTTGGCCCTCTCTGCTTATTATATAAATGCAGCTTCTGCCATTAATAACATGTGGCTTAACAGCCACTTGTTAATTATGATTTCAAACGTTTAAAAGCTGCTCAGTGTTCAACAGTACGAAATATTGAATGCTGCTCCAAAAAGCTTATAATCAAAGGCTGTCTGAACCATGCATGTGCTCCTTGGAGGAGCAGAAGTGACCTTTGTGTTATGAAGTACAAAAGAAGACAAGAAGCAGTTATAGAGAGGAAGGAAGTAGGAAAAGATGATGTTTAAGCGGCTTCACTTAATGCACTTAACTTTTGTCTCTTGGTTAGAAAGTTGGTTTCCTCAAGCTCCCTGAGTGGTGGAGGGAGGGAGAGCCTCCCTGACATTGTTATTTAGTGGCAGACACTGACTTACTTGTGGCTTCAGCTAATTTGTTTTAGTACTCCATTGCCGTAAATTGTTGCAATTGAAGAGCTCCATAGATGACACTCTCATCCTATTTCTTGTAAATCCTTTTTTTCCCTCACAAATTAAAGAACCATAAAATATCTACTGTGTTACCTGTGTTTGCTGAGGACCAATATCCATGTTTTTCAGGAGGCTGTTTAGGAAGGCTGTGACACTCTCCCATGGATAAATGCTGTTGGACCCATCGAGGACAATGACGATGTCCAGCTGGGTTTTACACTCTGCAACAAAAATTGACTCATAAGAATTGATACTAATAAGGATTAAATATATCTCACAGCTCCAATTACTTATGTGACAAATAACAAATGCACATCCTGCAATGGGGCTGAATTGACGTGTTTGATGCCAACTATCATTCGTCAACTTTTGCATTGTATTTTATGTGGTTTGTGCTCCCTTTATCAGCAAAGCACTTCCTTGCAAGCAGAAATTTAAGAGCAGGATTAGAAGAACACATAACTGGAGTATTTACTAGTGACTTCTACCTTCTTCAATGTCAATATATTTCTCTGATTTTTCCAAGGGACCAGGTCTTTAAGATTTTTATCTATATTACTAAATTGGGTTTGTACTAGTTCTTAACATGTCATCATTATTTAAAAAGAGCCTTTTAGCCATAAGTAAAAAACATAAGCAACTATTTTTAGTAATTGTGTTTGGATGTTACATAGTGCTGTAATGATTGTTTATACTGAGATAAATTCCAAAAGTAGCAAGAATTTAGGTTATATACGGACAATGAAAACATTTACTTAACTTGGTAATGCTGGTAGCTAAGTTAAGCAGTTCATACTTTTTGGTATGCCTATGTGTATACATTTGTCTTGTTTGGCACTTTGTATTTTTGGACACACAAGAGAATTCCCATGGCATGCATACCTTGCACAGATGGAGCAATCGCCTCGACAGTTTCAAAAGTGGAGGTTACATTAGAGCAAACTCCAGTTGTGTAATGCAAACGCCCACATTTATAAGCATAAAGTGGCCCACATGCCTTTAAAAGATAAAAAAGGGTGAAAAGTTTTTGTTATGGTACCTGAGGAAAAGAACATACTTCCTTTAAAATTGGCAAAAAATTCTTTCTTACCAGAAAGCCTCCTTTTGGGTTAGTCACTAAGGTTGTTCCAAGTGTCATGTTTTCCTTTACTTCCACGACGTTAGGAACTGAAGTAGATGCTATAAATAGATTAAAATGTTAAGTATTTGGGAACATGAAAACAAAATGTTAAAGTATATATCCCCAAGCATGGAGCTTCCAGCTTCTAAAATAAAACCCAGACTGACACTGGTTTCATCAAATATTTTAGCAATCTTCCTCCTCCTTCTTCTATTGCAACAATAAAAAGAAATTTCTGAGGCTGGCTTTTATCCCAGAAAATTTGTCTGTGTTGCTGTTTCAAATAGTTTTCTTGAACTGCAAAGGAGAAAAAACATAAAAATAACAGCACAATGAAAGCAAGAGATTACTGTTCGCACAGTTTTGTCAATTAGAAATCAAATGTTCCTTTTTTACACTGTCCTGCTTTAAATGACTTAACAGCTTTTATATTTATTACTGATAAGTTACACTACTGACATTTAGGTTTTCAAGGGAAAAGAGGAGATAAAAAAACCCACAACTGGTGTATTTAGTGAAATTTGTATTAACAGGAAGTCTCTTCCTGTCAACATCACATATCTCTTGACATGAGCAAAAAAATGATTAATATTTACCTGTATCACATTTAGATGCCTCAGCCTGGTTCTGGCTAGTTACATTCTCATCAAAAGCTTACTAATGGCATTATGAAGGCTTTTGTTGGCTTTAGAGAGCTTTGGAAAAGGTAATCCATGTATGGATTACCATGCTCATGGCTTTTCTGGCTTCATGACCAGAACTGGCAACCACAGTCAATTACTGTCAGTGATAATAAAGTTTATAACACCATCAAATGCCTGTTCTAAAATTATGAGCATGTTTTCCACAGGACAACGGAAATTATTTTTGATGTTACTGACACAGCTTCCCTCAAATTTAGCTTTGGAGCCGTAAGTAAATTTTCTCTATAAAAGCAATTCTTATGCACATTTACTAGCTAAAAATCTGCTAAGATCTGAATTCTGTCATTCTTCCATGTGTCACAGCTTTATTTTCTTTCATACCTGGTAGGTTCAGTTTTATGCAGGGTGATTGGTTGTCCCTTCCTACAGGGCATTTGTATACATCTCCTGTTCTTTTCTCAGGTTGGCCAACTAATGGTGAACCAATAAGTACCCTGCAAATGAAATAAGTTACCTGAAATTTCTTCTTTCTCAAAAGGCATGAAAGTCAGCAAATAAAACTTACAGAAAGAGCATAGCTGCAGCAAGGTCCATACAAAGAGTACAAGATGGAGAGCATGAAAACTATCTGTTTTGCTAGTTCAGCTACAAGCAAAAGTGGCCATTCAATCTCCTCTTTAATAAGGACACAGAAAGGAAATAAGCCTATATACCACATTGCACAATAGAATAACATTTTTTAAAACTCCAGTAAAAAATAAAAGCAATATTAGTTGGTGGATGACAAGTATTAAAAGTAATGTAGAAGGAAATACCTGTTTTATTTAATATCTCCTTGATCTTTAATATATTTTAGAAGAAAATGTATTTCCAATGCTGAGAGACCAAATGCTGAGAGACCAAATGGAGAAGCTTACAGGTACCCAGATTAATTCAGTTTTAAGTAATGTGAGCCAGCAGTGTATAATGCATATTTTTCCTCTCATTAAGAAAAAAATAATGGTATTAAAAGGGTTATTAAAAGAAACTTCAAGTTTTTAAAATGTAGAAGTTTTTTTTTCAAAATTTGGTGTGATCAAAAAAATCATTATTCTTATTTACTACTTTATAAGCACCACAAATTAGCATCCATTGCTAAATCCAGTTTTTAGCAGGGAACACTGTTTAGAGATGGATACTGTTTTTGTTCTAAAAATCTTCATTAGCTACAATAAATAGCCCAGCATTACCCAGCAGATAACAACTGACTCCATTAAATGTGCAAGGAAGAACTTGGATCAAGTTAGAATTCATAGCACACACTGGAAATACAAATTCTGCCATTAAGAGCAATAGTTCAGTAAGCTTTACTTCTGGGCACTTAGATGACTGTGAAGCATTATTGAGAGAATAATTTCAACTTTTAATCATAAATTAATGAGTCCAGGCAGAAGATATTTGAATAGAATGACATAATAGGTAAAATGTAGCCTACAGATTAGAAAAAGACAGAAAGAAGAATTTAAAAGCTCATTGTAATCCATTAAGATATTTGCATTAATAGTAATTAATTAATTCTAGAGCAAAATAAAATGCTCGAAGTATTTACCAGATCTGACTGCTCTTTCAAGCTATATGCTGTAATGTATGCATTTTTTTTACATCAAAACTTAGAAACAGACCCTTTAACTGCAGAGAAGTGGAGTGAGCTTGACATCTCACAGGAGACAATCAGTGCTTAGTAGGATCATGTCCCCATGAAAGAAAGAGTCCCGTGAACAGAAAGAAGTGGTCTGAAAGGATGTTTTCTCTTTTTTCATGAGGGATTTTTTTAGGACACCTCAGTTTTACCGAGAAACAACTGCAGTCAGGTTCACAGAACATCTGTTGCTGCAATGCTGTGACTCTGATATCTAGGTAGCGTTACAGCAGTTGACAAAGCATCGCAGGGCTGCTTGGTCTGTTTATTTTTAACTGTCAACAAACAGATTTCCTGTTCTCGATGTTGCTATGTTGAAAGCATGTTGAAAGCTTGAAAATTTAATAGCAGCTCTGGAGTTTAATTTCAGAGATGTTCAGGTCTAGTTTAGATTCCTGTTTTTCTTCAGCTACTAAAAGAGGCGTCATTTCCAGCTCGTATTATTTTTTGCTCTTGAAAGGTTTCAGGACAGTTTACAACAATATAGCTTACTTTGCAAAATCCCAGCTCCTAGAATGGATATAATTTCCTGAAAGTCTAAATTAGCTCAAAGAAGGTCATTATTATTCTCCCATGACCCTTGTGCAGATGTATATTTAAACATTCTACAACCTGGGCAATGAGGAACTAGCATTTTCAAAAGCAGGCTCTGCAATTTCATTTCTGTAAACATCCCCTGTGGATAATGGAGAGCACTGTGTTGTGGTGATGGACAGACTTGCGGAGCCAGACAGCACCTGCGCTTGTGGGGGTGACTGCTGGGGCATCGCAGTACAGTCTGACCTGGCTGTCAGGCAGCCATGTCCCAGACTGCTCCTGTGCATCCCTGGGTTTACCAAGAATGTCAAATTACTGGCAAAGCTCTGGGAAAACCAGAGCTATCTGCAAAAAAATGTTTGAGATGTCAGGATTCCTAAACATTTTACCATTCAATTATTATTACAGTCCTCCAGCCCAGTGGTTAGCCTGTTAAGTTAGTTTTTATGAGAGAAAAGCATAAGCAGGTGTTAATCAAAAGACCAAGGAGCAATGATGCCAGTAAGTATGTCAAATGCAACTTCTAATTCAGGAGAACAAGAAGAAGGAAAAGACAGGTTAAGAAGAAGGCTCCAAGTCTCAAATGCAAATATATTAACAATTGCAAGACATAATTAGCCCTCCAAAAGGGAAGGCAGAGTATTGTATTAATAAAGATTTTGACAGGGAAAACTTTCCACCAGTTAAAAAAATAAAAACCTCACTTCAGACAACCTCTGACAGAAAACTTTAGAAAAAAATACATAATACAGATTAGTCAGGTAAAACAGGAGGAATTTCACTGCCAATTCATTAACACAAGGAAAAGATACAGAATGATTTTATTTGGTAAATGTAAAAAAAAAGGGCTCAGGCCTTTTCACAAAACTTTCTCAGCTCTATCAACAAGGGAATTTACCCACTTTGGGAGCTCATTTATGTATTTGAGGAAATAAATGTAGATATGAATTTGGATCATTCAGTCTCCCAATCTTCTCAGGTTTCCTTTGGACTGTGCATTATTTTAAGAAATATGACTGACAGAATCTGACTCTTAGATATTGGGCATAGTAACCAATAATAGTACAGCACCTGAGTCACTGAATACCTGATAATTTGGATTTTCCATTTAAGAAAAGAAAAACAGCTTACCATTTTCCTTCCTCATTTTCATACTGCTGGACTGTGTACCCAAACATGTCTTCCAAAGGCCCACTGAAGGTCAGAGCATTTTTCACATCAACATTGGAACAGCTGACGAGGTGAAAGAGAGCTTTAAAAAAAAAAAGCAATATGAAGCAAAATGCCAAGACTTTTAAGAAATCAAGGTTCAATTATGACTTAACCAAGAGTGCAAGGTGGGTTGCAAGTGGTATTTTGGGTGTATCACAGCTGGTAAGAGATTTAAAACATATTTCCTTACACATACATATGCAGATAATTCAGAGATGTTAGCAAGTAGACTTCTGTATCCAAAACCTATTTTGCAAAGTCCATCACTCATTTATAAATCATAATTCAATAACATTATATAAAATACTATTACCTTTAATAGTAAAATTTTTAGTTACTTTTAATCCTTTTAGCTCCATTCATTTTTAATTGAAGAATTTTACACAAAATGTTTCTTCCCTCATTCAAGGTAGTACTTCTCAAGTTTTCATAAATTTGAGAATTAACTAATATTCAACTGTTTGCAGAAGACACACATAGGAAAAGAATGGTGAAAAGCTCTCAGATGTATGTACTTTCAATCTCTTTTGTTTTATCTTAATTCTGTTCTAAAGTACCTGTAAACCTTTCATATTTGAAAAAGAACAGAATAATTTTTTAAAGTGACCTGATGCTGTTACCTCAAAAGTGCCTGTATGTGACTATCTGCAGAAATCCAACACTTAGCCACTCAGGAGAAGTTGCTCTACAAAGGTTGTGTTGCAGTGTGACGAGATCAGTCATGAGAGCAGATGCTTCTTCAGACTGATTTTGCATACCCCATGGCTCAGTGATCATCATCAGGGAAAAAATGTAAAAATACAACTGTAGGAGTTTCAGAAAAATGAAGTATGTAGGATGAAAACTCCATCTTGAAGTGATAGTCATAAGCCACCATAAAGCTCATAAGAAGCCAAAATTACTATTTATATAGAAAAATAAGGCTATTTATCTTGTCTTCATAGTTTTCTTGTATTTCTCTTTTCTATCTTTGTCCTGTTGAAGTTTCAAAAGTGATCACTGATTGCTCCTGCAGAGCTGTGTATTTAATTCACAAAAGCCAAAAATTAGTTGAATTTGTAGAATATAAAGACTACTTAAAGACACAATTATACACAACTTTCATTTCATTACAAAGAAGCATTTCATTATCACTTGCTGACATTTAACAGCTACATAAAAATACCCAAACCCATACTTGTTGCATGTCAGAGCATGTAAATAATGTCCAGTTACTAAAAATATATCTGTATTATTCACCACTGAGATGATCATATTCTTATAGAAAGCTTGTTACTATAATTAAGCTCCCAAGTGGTCAATGATAATCTGTCTTTCTCAGCATCTTATTTCCTGCTTAGTGCAGTAAAATTATCACAGAAGGCTATTTATCACTTAGTAGGTATTTCCAGTTTCACTGGACAGCAAAAAAAGAAAAGTTTTATTTGTGTTATTTTATTTTTTCTTCTTCTAGTCAGAGTCAGGAAATATAAAGAAATGAACAAACTAAAACAAAGTTTATTTTTATTCTTCAGAAAAGATTCATTGCCAGTGATAAGAAAAATACATGACTGGCAGTCTGATGTGAAACAATTTGCTGGAAAAGTAATTCATGCACCTTTTTTCTTCCTTAAAACATTTATGTTTAAAGAAATTATTCTGTTGAAGAAGAAAGGTAGATGCAAAACCTACCCATGTCAATTTGTCTCTTAAAGATCACCAGAATCACAGAATCACAGAATCTTAGGAGTTGGAAGGGACCTCGAAAGATCATCCAGTCCAACCCCCCTGCCAGAGCAGGATCACCTAGCCCCTGAATAAGATGTACAGATTATCCTTCTAGAGGTCTTCTGAGGCATGTTTTTCCCCCTATCTCACCTTATGATGATATTTAAAAGTTATTATAATAGGAAATACTGAAAGCCACAGATTCCAGCTGATCTCTTCCAGTTTACTTTCTGCTAAAGCTACTGAATATTACACATGCACTCTGTGCTCATACACTCCATTATGGTATCCTCCATCATCATTGCATCACTTGCTGATGGACAAGGAATTTATTCGCAGTGATGCAGTACTGACAGCTATTGTGATTTTTATTATGTACTTACCATACTAAATGGTCTTGAAGTTTCCTGCATCTGTTAAGTGATATATACAAATCTCATAACTTTAACAAATATCATTCTAATCCTCTTAGCTATAACAGAAAGTTTGAAAATGTGAAATGCTAAAACAAGCAAACTAGAAGAGGAATAAAAAAATGCCAGCTATTTGCAACTAACCTCCAAATCCTCATGCTTCTGAGTGAGATCAAATTAGACCCAGCAATAAAAATACATGATCTTCTAAAAAATAAAGCTAGAGCGATCAAAAGAAGCTATATGGGCCAGACTGGTCAGAAATAAAAAGGAGGTGACTCCACACAGCAGGAAAGAGATCTGTAGACTTTGCCAACAAAGGAAGTCTTGGATGCTAAATGTTACATATTCAATGGGTAACTGAATAAGTTAATGGAAGACAAAACTACTGCAGGTTACAATTCATACAGAATGCACATGTGGTTCTGGAAATCTCCTCAGCTGGAAATATTTGGAAATTGGAAGAGGAATATTATATATGCCTGCTCAGTTATTTTTTTGTCTCTAGCTATTGGCTTACATGTACTCATGCAGACATGATAATGGACAAAACATGGTCTTGATTTGATCCAGTCTGGCTATCCTTTTGCCCTCTCATCTTTCTGTTTTATCTTAGCCAGAAATCAGATGCTTTTGATGTTTGACTGCATACACAAACTGTGTGGCATATTTTAATATAGAAATATATATCATGACATTTTGTGGCTTCTGTGTGCTATGAAACATCATGAGCATAATGTTTTTGAATAAAAGTAAGGGTCATGATAAGCAGTGTAAGATTAACCTACAAATAATTAATTGATTTAGAGGTATCTTAGTACATTTTCCACAGATTCTGTAAAAGGAAATCTCACTAATCAAAGACGTGCAAATCTGCAGATAGTAAATGGAAAATTAGAGTTTACAGTGACCCACATTACACTTTTAATTAAAAATAATCTACTGATTTATGGCAACCCAGCCTTCACATTTTGTATCTTTCTTCATTACAAAGAACATTGTACACATAAACGGACAATTCAGGACATTTTAAAATATCACTGATTGTGACTGTGAAAACGATAATTTATATAAATAAAAATATCTAGTTTGCACTCTTCCAAACTTCCAGTTTCTAAGATGCACATATTCTGATCTGTTTCTAGCAACCTTGTGTATATGAATTTAAAAAACTATTGGCAGAAGCAGTGGAAAAACAAGAGCTACAGGGAAGTTGAAGAGGATTCTTTTGAGAGTTATGGGGATTAAGGAGAAAAAATCCGTTTCTTGGTAAGGTACATAGTATTTGACTATACACTTAATCACAATTACTGTAAGTAAATTAAATTCAGATTTTGAGCAATTGCATGTTGTGTTAACAAGATGATTAAAAATACAGCTGAATGCAGTGATCAGAAATGCAAAATATAGATGTTTAGCAAAGGATAAAACCGAAGTTCCAGCTTGCGACTTCATGTTCTATAAGAAATGAGGCACTGTAGAAAGCCTGGGACAACGTCTGTCTCATTACTGATTTAAATGGATGAGAACACCAGCTGATGCAAGCAGCATTCTTTGCTGAGCACAGTTTGTACCTATACGTGAAAGGTTAACACTCAGTCGCCATGACAACAACCCAAATATTTCTATTACAAACCTAGGGTAGTAGCTCATACTTGTCCAGTAGCCACTAATAATTTTTTTTCTGTTTTATTTAATCAGATCTTTTAACCAAACATTTCTGCCATCTGCCTGGTTATTCTGCCTCTAAGCCATGCAAAACTAGATTTCTCTGATGCCTGTTCAGGTGCATATTGCCTGGCCGCTCTAACCTTTGCAAACAGAGAACCGCAGAATAGGCACCCTTATCGTTCTAGAGCAGATGGATATAAACGTAACCTAAACTGTAGAACGAAGCCTAACACATGGCTCTTTACTGATGAAAAATAGATCACCGCAAATTACCCACAATAAACGATATCACGAAGACTGATATAGCCAAGACAAGAGAGTAAATTCATTTAGGGTATTTTATCTGTGCATGGTCTGTAGCACATAACAATCGCATCCTCTATTAACAGTTGTTATTCTGAGACATAAAAATTTTTTGCAAAAATGGGAATGGACAAATTTGCACTTAGCATTGAACAGGGCTTACATGTTGGCCACATGCTACTTCTCACCAGCTTGTGGTCAAAGTGTCATTTTTGTTCTATTTCATACTTACTGTTATAGTATTTCAGATATCCTTATTAATTCCTCTGCATTTTGCAAGAAGAGACTGAAACAAAGCAGGTCTGAGTGCAAACAAGAGGGACAACAAACCAAGTAGAAATGTCTTGCAAAAGTATGCACAACTGGAAAATATTGGGCAACTCAAAAAAAGTTATTAGCAGAAAAAAAAATAGACTGCTTCCATCCTGCACAATAAAAGAGGACAGAGAAATCTGAGTTGAAGTTGAAAATAAAATTAAAATGTTTTATGGAATTCTCAAATACCTGGACCTCTTGCAAAAAGTAAAAAAGAAAAAAAAACTCATAGCTTTAATGACTTGTACAGCACATGTAACAACCAGTAATCGCATAAGGGTATTTAAATACCTGCAAACAACACAGGAGTGCAACACATGAACACAGAACAGTGCATCTGATCAAAAGGTACTGAAGGCTAAGTGATATAAGTAAAGATGTCCTAATTTATATGGCAATAACTGATTGCCTTTTATGCTGATACTGAAAAAGACTACCTGTCCCTGTTCTGATCTTAGAAGACATACGGAGCAAACAGCATAAAAAGAAGCAATTGGGATGCTGGTGCCAGTTACCCCATGAGGGGAGTAGGACTAGAAGTATTGGCTTGGCCTCTCACAAAAGTTTATTTTCAAAACAGTTGCAAATAATATCATCCTCTGCCATTAGAAAAATCTTTCACTTGAGGAAATTGATACCATTGAGTGTTGGCATGTGCAAGGCTGTGCTGCTGCTCTCAGTGAGCTGGAGTCAAGCCAGTAGCAGAGAACAAACTGTGTCCTTCATTAAGTGCAGCACTGAGCCTCAGCAAATAAAACCTTCTGGAAGCTGGATCTTTTTAGCTGCATCAACACAACACTATGGATTAGAGTTCAAGGCTGGACTGCATCTGGCTGGTAGCAAGGGAATATTAAACACACATGTCCTTCAAAGACATACCTATAAAAGCGCTATTTGTTAAATCACAGCTCAAACACATGAAAGTAGATTCTTTGCTGGACCAGCGAATGAGAGAATCTTCACATTCTATTTTTTGCTTTATTTGCAATAATGTCACTGCAAGATTATACAGGCTTGTCTTATGGAAAACAGATTTAGTCACAGACATGCCAAGTGGAAGAAAATACGACAGCGCGGTACAATCACCATCTGTGAGCTGAGGGGCCACAGTGCTCTGGCCTTATTGCGGAAGGCCAAGGGGGCTGTGGTATGAGCTCCTGCTGCATTCAGTTCTGGCTGGCTAAATATCAGCGTATTTCAAATAATGCTGTATATTAAAAAAAAAAAGTTTCAACTTCTGAAACTTTTTCAGTACTGGTTAAATCAAGCCTTTTATTTCACAGGGCTACAAAAGAACCTCTGTATAATTTCGCCTCCAGCATTTTTTCTTTAATCTTTAACCTCTGAAGAGCAAAAGACTGACTTTCTGGAATGAAACCAAATAATTAAAAAAAAAAGAAGACTTCTTATTAAAAGTAGATAAATATCCCATAAAGACAAAGAAATACATATTTGAAAGTGGTTCCAGATTCAGTAGCCACATGCTTTTCAAAACCAATGAAATGCTTTGTACAAGTCATTAAAGATT
The DNA here is from genome assembly GCF_000695765.1 of Mesitornis unicolor. Lineage (NCBI taxonomy): Eukaryota > Metazoa > Chordata > Aves > Mesitornithiformes > Mesitornithidae > Mesitornis > Mesitornis unicolor. The sequence continues at coordinate 18,228 of NW_010167134.1, forward strand.
CATTTGCTGGTTTTGTACTGAATAATTTGTACAGGAAAATAGCCTGAAAATATACTGAATCAATGCTTTATAATGTGGTCTCAAATCAGTAAAGCAATGCAAAAGGCAAAACTTCTGGAAATACAATATCAGAGACCAAGAATATGTGCCCCACTCAGTTGTCAGAACAGAACTCTTTTGTTCAAGGTTTCAAGAGTCCTCTTATTGGCACAATTTTTAGCACTTGTCAGTTTCTCACAGAAGGGAGAAAAAGTCTTAGAAATATGCAGTCACTCACATACAGAAAACCTTGTTAGGTCAGCTACCAGTCTTGGACAGATACACAGAGGCTTAGCAAATGTAGCAGCTTGATGGAGGTGAAGCCACTCCTACAAAATGTTTCAGCTTGTCTTCAAGTCCACCTATTGCATGTAGTTCTTTCATCAACACTTAACTCCATTCAAGTCCCTACAGTCTTTGTGTTTCCCTCTAGGCCCACCCTCCTTTGCTATTGAAGAACATTTCCTCCTGAACACCCCACTTCTGTTTCCTACCATGTGGATTTACCTATATGCCCCCAGGACTCTTCATCTCTTTACCTTTTCTTGAGATAGGAGATATCAATATTCATCTATAATTAACTAAGATTTCACACAGTTAAAGTGAATGGTTAAAATGAATGCATACATTCTGAAATAAAACCCAGAAGCTTAAAAAGGAGCAAGGGATTAATTTCATGCAAAAAAAACCCAAAAAAACAAGGACTGTTTAACCTAGAGAAGAATGTGTTCTTCATCATATTCTCCAAAGCTGTTCATGGACCATTATGTTTTCCTCTGCCAAAAAAATCCTCTAGCTTGATAAGAAGAGTCAAGTATGAGGTTTCAGTTTGTTTTCTACAAGCTTTCTACTTGCCCAGTTATGCTGAATCCCAGTTTTGCAGGCTGAAGCCCTGCTGCTGTACGCTTTCCACTGTGTAGCCTTGTAGAAAACCAAAAGCATCAGTCTATCTGACCAGTCTAGTCTTTGTCAGCCTATCCCATCAAACTTAAAATCACCGATCTATAAAACACCCCAGGACGACAGAAATTCCTTTTGAACGTGCTGGGAAATGTGATATTGCAAGAACTGATGCAAAAATTGATGTCTAGCTGAAAAATCATGTTACTATCTTTCTACCAGGATGAAGGACAATTCTAATTTCTTTTGCCTTCCTGACTTGGTACCATTATTTGCTAATTTTTCTCCTCAGTTGTATTCAGAGATTGTTGGGTAATTTTTCCTCAAAGGTCAGCAGTCTTAAGGCTAATATCAGAGTGGAAATTCTTTGGTGGCAATAAAGACTTTCTGAAAAGCAGTAAATTTTTCCATTTCTTTACTTCACAATGGCTACAAACTCCTGTCTTTCATCGCCTTATGCTGAGGATGATAATTGGCTCAGTCTCAATAAAATTGCTTTAGGCTTCAGGAAAATAAGAAATCCTCCAAAAGGAAGTGCAAATATCCTGATATGACCCTTTCACACCCATCTAGCCAGGGCACCACAGAACTTAAAGCCAAGCCACTTTTTATATAGTACGGCAAAAACTGGTGCAGTAAAAACATGCATGCTTAAATCCAATAGCTCTTCTTTTATGACCATAAAACGCATCATTATAAATTCAACTGTGATCCCAGTAAGTGCAGTGGAAGGAAAAAGATGGAAGCTTACAAATACCTGTTTTTTCCTTTGGTCCGACACAACTCGACTATGCAGTGATTTGAGAGGGAGAGTGGAAAAAAAAACACAAAAGCAAGAAGAGAGCTTGATCAAACAAAAATTCCAGAACCAAGCAGGAAGAGACACACTTCAGAATTAAATCTCAAACATGTATATTAAAATAAATAAATGATGAACTTGCAAACTATAGTCAGGTTGTATAGAGAACACCTTTCCTATTATTTCTGATAATACAGCATCTGTGATAATTTTCACTGTAACACAATATAACATTCATTTTCTTTATCTGAGGCATCTTCTAGTAAAGAGGGAACAACTATGTTGCTCCAGCTTCTTATGTCATGGCTACATAAAAAAGAATTCAATGTTTTTCTCGTCACAATATGTACTCCCCTACTTCAACAGGGACTTGAACACTCTTTAAACTGCTTCTCAGCACAAAGGCAAATTTTTCAGATAAGTTTGTTACATAAAGCCAACAGGTTCCGTCAAAATGTAAATCAAAAGGATTTTTACAAACTGAACTCTATTGAAATGGCACAAGGAGATGCTACTATAGTCTAAGACAGAAAACACTGTTACTAATATAAGTATCCTAGCAAAGTTTAAACCATTTTTTTGTATTTAAATAATCATGTTTGCGATATTCAGAGAGTAGAACTGGAGAGTAAAGGATGAAACCTACAGTTGCTAAAGTGAATTTTGAAAGGTTTAAAAATGCTTGACATTAAGCTTAGACTGAAAAAAATGAACCACCATGCAAACAATTTCTCTTTTCTATTGCATATGTTAATTCTTTTCAGTGTGTCAACTGTATTGCAAATAATATTGTTCAAGGATTTTTTAAACTTTTTCTCCTATCAGTAGCCAGAAAAATGACCACAGTGAGTATACAGTTGAGAAGAGATTGCTAGAGGCAGCAATGGAAAACAAGTGACATATTTGCTGAAATGCTGGAATTCCATCATGAACAGTCCCCAGCTGCTAGCGCTCTCACACCAGGAGGTCAGATGGAAGCGCCTCTTCATTCCCATCCTCACAGCAGCAAAGTGCCCACAGGGAATGCCAGCTCTGTCCTGCAGGAGCACGAGGCAGCAGGCACTGCCCATTGCACAGATCTGCTCTGACCTGCTCGCTAGCAAAATCCTGAGCCTGTCTCAACCATGCCTCAGCATGGGTAATCATGGTACCAAGACATACAGAGCTCTTCTGGTTTGAAACTTATGACTCGTCACTGCTATAATAGAAGATAGCCCTCAGCCCATCTGTTTCCTTACTCATCTCCACCTATGAATTGTTAACTGTGGTAAGAAATCTTTTCTTGCACTGGGCAATTTAAAGTGATATATATCACATTTTAACTGAGAAATCCAAGCTGACAAGAATGTGGGACTGCAAATGACCACAGTGGTCATTAAATTCAATTTTCCATGAACATAACTATAAAATAGCTGCCTAATATAGAGAAGGCTACAAAGACCATCACCACATACGCATCACAAAAGACACTGCAACCTAAGAAAAACTGAAGATCAGCAATACAAAGGTTTGTTCATTCGGACAAAAAGTCCCACAAGAAAAAGTGGTACTGCACTAGGCAATCCATAGATTGCTGCTACATGCATTTATTTACTTTACTTATGCAGCTTTACTCATGGTTTAGGACAATCAGAAGGACTTTATCAGGCTCACCATTTTATGCATCAGTAGCTAATGTCCAGTTTACCTTTGAGGTGAACGTAATTCACAGGCAACAGATAAAATCTAGCTTTCTGTAAATGGATTAATGTACCAGTTCTTCAGGCAGTGGGAAACAGTGTTCACCTGAGATCACCAGAAAAACCAACAAAGTCAAAAGTCAAAATACCAAATTCACACTGGTATCTCTCTGCTGAAATGAGAACAAAACATACTGCTCTAGTGTATGTTAAAAACTTGCTCCCTGAAATATTCACATATGACACATTCTAGTGGAATATGCTCAAGATTGGAGCCTCTACCACTGTCATTTCACAGAGAAGTTTGGGAAATAAAGTAATTTTAAAAACTGCAGTAACGGTTTGTGAGAATTTAATATTACTATTTTCTGTGTTACGTTTTTATAGTCAAGATACTTTGTTTTTCAATTAAAAAGTTAATAAATTATCCAAAAGCCAGTATATCACCCTGAATAATCAATATTGAATAGTAACATACAGAAAACTTAAGCATAATAATATGCATTATCAATCACAGCTACTAATTTTTAAAGACTAAGACACTCCAGTACTAGTGATAGCATGAGCACCTCTTTTAGGGATTTTACTGGTAAACCAGCTGAAAGCACTACAGAATTAATTCCAGGTCTTTTAACTGCAAATGTTCTTTTTTACTGGTCAATAAACAATTCAGGGAAATTTGGAACTAGCCATGAAGAGATTATAAAAGGAAGGTTTATTTCCCCCCTAAAAATTAAAGCTGGGCTCTAGAGGTAGAAAAACATCCTGTTGTTTAGATGTAGTTTAAGATAGACCTTTCCCCATTAATTACTGGCACTAATAACTTATGTTTTCCACCCACAGCACATGAAGTACACCCATGATTTTAAGATATCTGTCTGGCTCAGTCCTGTTCAGAAAGTCCTCGGGTGTTACCATTAGTCCCATAAAGAAGCTCTTACTCTTCCAAACATCTGCATCAACTTCACAAAAGTACCATGGAGCTTAAGAGTGAAGAAATTTTATTTTCGTGTGTAGATGCCACTTGTCCAGGGTAAATTGAAGTCCGCAAAGCTAAGATCAGTTTTGGTGTTATTTAGGAGTGGCTCAAAGAACATTCTGCACAAAAGAACCTCGTGCCACCACTTTATGTCCCACAATACTTCTTTTGCAAATACGAGCTACCTTATCCTAGATATTGTATCAGCATTATGCAAGTAGCATCTCAACTACAGTTGCAGCAGCAGAGAGTGGCAACAAATCACTTCCAGCTTTTCCTTCCAGCCTAGATATGAGGCAGCACGGCAGCACTGATGCTGTGCTTTTTATTATTCTTTGGTCTTACAGCTCTTTGGATACCACAGTTGCCTTTGTCTGAAACACTTTTCTAAGCTGTGCTGATATACACAGACAACAGACTCACAGCAGTTCACTTCAGAATTGTTGGAGAAAACATGCTTTCTAAGGAAGACACATTTATTGATCAGTTACTTGAGTCTGATGCCTTTTTACAAATGAAACATTTAAAAATTATTTTTACTACATCTTTAAAGCTCCTGGAGGACATCAAACTGGCAGAGATCAAAAGGAAAGTACTTATTAAACCCGTATCAGGCACCTCATACAAGCAGCTTCATACGGTCAGCTCTGATGGTTATTCTTGTCTGACACAAGGTCAATATTGTGGTGCAGCTCTTGAGATGTGGTGTCAATGTTTGCGCTAAGACTTGGACTGATATAAACAGGGCAACACAATGCTCCGCTAAAATAATAGCAGCAAGCACTCTGCTTCTGTTCAGAGCATAGGGTACAAGATTGCTGAATTCATTCGTATCTATTGCTGGCAACTGCATCATATTTTTCAGGGTAAACAAATTCCATATTAAAGCAATCTTTTGCTCGGATTTTTCTGACTGTTCCAACTTCTCATTTTTCCAGTAGTAAAAAATTTCTGCTCTCCAACATACATTTATTTCTTGCCAGTTCTTATGTCAAAATAAAAGTGCTCAAACTAGGGTACAATTAGCTTTGAAAGTGTTCTAGAAGTAAAAGCAGAAACTTCGATTTCAAAATACTACTGCCTAAAGGCCTAAGTATTTTTCAGTGACAATTTCAATACTCTCCCCTGTAAAAAGAGACTATCATAAACTTACATAACCTAATTAAGCTAGAAAGAAATCTTCAAAATTAGGAAAGGTTAGATTCACAAATGCCAGAATTAATTCTCAATATTAATTTTGGTTTTTTTGTGAACACTTAATAGAACTTTTGTCTCATAACCAAAATACAGGATCATGCAAGTAGACTTGGCTAAAGCATATGCAGATGGCTTGCAATTGCTTAAGCAATAATAAAACTGCTGTTTACAAAGATCATAATGCTTGACGGTGTATTCATAGATTTTTAATAACTAAATTCTGAGGCTTTCAAGACTAAAAGTCTAAAAACTTGCCATTTGACTGACTTGACTTACTAGTCTGGTTATCTTAAAAAACAATGTTTAGTATTTAGTGTAATAACCTGACACACTGTTTAAAAAACTCAACAAACCTTTTAACATCTTTTTTTCTGGCATTTTCTTACTGTTTCTTCTCACTAGCACCCTCTCAAAAAACTCTGCAAGATTTATTTCAACCAGCTTCTGTTGGGTTTGGGCTTATTTAAACCACGACAGTACTACTTCTGTAAAAGAAAGTGGCTTTCAGAGAGGTATGAAAGGAAAATAAAGATAGTCTCTCACAAGCCTCAGATACAGCAATGACTCCGTATGTGACAGCGGTGTAGCAAGCTTGTCAGAAATGAATTACTCCATAGTGACAAGATTAGCAAGGTCTCAATATCTCAATTTCAGGTTTCAGCCTCGGGCTCAAGGCTCCTCTCCCTTGGACACAAGCTTAATCACATCTGCTGGCATCTTGCTTTAACTGAGAGTGAGTTGTTAGAACTGAGTACAGATATTTTAAACATCTACTGCAGCTTATCTGGGGAAGAAGTCTTCTGCCCAAGACAGCACTTCATGTTTTCCATTGAATCATAGCTTTTTGTCTTTCCTCATGGCTCTGGAACGTGGAGGAGCTCCCTCATGAGGCAGCTGCTCCTGTTCTGCCTCTCACCACCACTGTCCCAGCAGCTCCCAGGTACACAGCCCTGCAGTGAGGGTCAGCACTGCCCCAGGAGGGATGGCTGTCCTGGCAGATAGCTGATGGTCTCTCACCACCGTATCTGAAGAAAGTCCATTTCAGCTTCTTTTAGTCCCTCTATTGCAGAGCAGCAATTTCTGCTCAGGTAAAGAATAAATTATACGTGATAGAACATTTATCTTTACCAAAGGGAGTGGAAGTGGTCTTATGGCAACTCTTTCAGGAAGATAAACAAATGCAATTAATTAATTTATTTCACACCTAAACTGAAATACCTATACAGGCTGAACACTGCAGGTCAAAGAAAAGCAGTTCTTTTCAGCAAAACCTGCTGCAGCTTTCAGAGCTTCAGAAACTGCTGAAGGAGATGTTCATGAGCATTCAACAACCATCAGACATCCTAAATATAGCACTTGCTACCAAGCTCACCCTATCGTAACCAAATCTTGAGACCTGAAAATAACTATGAAGCCTGCATCCTGAGTCATTCCTTGACTACCAAAGCAACTACAAGGCAAGTCTTTTTTTTTTTTTTACAAGAAGATACCACATTCTTTGAGGATACTGCATCTTTATAAACACACACATATATTACTTTACATACATTCTGTGTTTCATTTCTTTGTTCTGGAGTCCTTTCAGTAAAAAGTCGGCTAAAAACATTTGTTCTAAGTAACAGAAATGTCTAAGAGTTTGTATTAAGGCTGCATGGGAAAGAATCTGCTTCTCTTCAGAAAAACAAATTTGCTTAGCTGCCACCAGGTCCAAAATCTTTTTGAAACATGGAACCCTACTCAGGGCTTTTTTCTGAAACAAAAAGGCGATAGCTGGAGTGTGCTAGGTAGGAACAGTGCCTTTCTATCATGTTCCTGTTCCATTCAGATCAGAAATGTGAAACTTATCTTCCAAATCTCAAGAGATATCACACCCGAGTCAGTTGTGTTAGCTATTTTGGCCAAAATAGAAAAATATTTCTTTGTTTATACAACATGAAATAGTACTTAGCAAAGACAATGACAGAAAAGGGAGCATCTTTAGCATAGTGTTAACAATGACAGAAAAGGGTCTTAAGCTCCATATCTTCTGTCCCATATGACTCCTTAAACCCACAGACTCTTTCTTAGCTATTCCAGACTTGGCATTGATTAGAAATTCCATTTTGAACCAGAGAAAAAACTTCCCATCAAGTCTGGTATGTACATTCCTAAAAAGGAGGACTGGTTTCAACTAATTAACATTCTCTAATGCAACAGCTATTTTGCCAGAGGATTCATGATCAGCTTTAATATGACTTTTAAGCAATTATTAGAGCAGCATGACTGTAATTACGTTAGCTGTGAACATACCATTTCCCAAGAAGACAGGAATAAATTAGAGATTGATATAGCAAAATCTGACAAGGGCTGGCAGTGCTTGAAAGCTGCTGCTTTGTGTTGCATTTCCCAGAAGACAAGTGCTGCTCTGCTATCAGCTCCTCTCTGCTTCTTGTACAGCCCTCAAGTAGGACAAGAGAAAGAATTATTTTCAGACAACAGAATAAACAAGTATGATTTCAGAGACCTTTTCCTCATGCACTGTTTTAGACTAAGACACCTTAGGAGAATATTTTTTCATATAAAAGGTATACTGCATTTCTAAAACAGTCAAGTTCAGAAGTTTACAAAGACCACACACTACAGTTTGGTTGTTAGGCTGGAGACATTTCTTTCCTTTATATTCTGTATCATGCAAGCAGCTATCCTCAAAACAAAGTCAAAGCCTTAGTTGAGTCAAGAATAAAAAAATCTGGCAGGATGAAACATTATGCTTATTAAGCAACTCTTCTGCAACTGTCACACAAGAAGATCCACAGCCTATGTTTACATTTTCCACTGCTGAAAAATCCCAGGCTTGACCCATGTCAGAGCATGAACTAAGAGTTCTAACAATAATCACAATACCCAAACGGTTAGGTATTTTTTCAATTCTAAATTAGCAGAATAGCAAGTTTGCAAGATACTGTTTTCCTACATGAAATGTGAATACGGTTTTAGGAGAAACACAGAAAATGGAAAATAATCTGCTGCAATGCCATGTCTCTCTTCTGTTCCCACCATTTCCAAAATCAACTGAAAACTGAGAGATCCTAAGTCCTAACAGCATCAACTTTGATCACTTTGTAACAAGTTGCAGGTGCATACTGAACAAGAACTGCAAAGAGAATGACTCACAGACCTGTATTGTTCCCCACTTTAGCACAGCTTGAAGAAGAAACTTCAGAACCACCTCAGTTGCACATAACTCTGCATTTTAAGAACTTTATTATAATATGTACATTTTATCTTAAAAAAAAAAGAAAAAAGACAATAGATAAAAGCAACTGGTACATCAGAGAGCAAGAAAATAAATCAAGTTTGAAGTTTTGCCATATCAAAAAAGTACACAGATAAGTAGTTTTCTGAAGTAATTATTTCATTTTTTTTGTTTTGTGTCTTGCAGGAATTCCAATTTTGTGATATAAAAAAGGATTCCTAATTGTAGAGCTTCTAATTGCTGTTTCACATTTAAAAAAAATGCTTTCTTACATCTTTTGCAGAAGAAATAAACCAAACACTGCACAAACGTGGCTTCAAATAAAACCGCATAAACATTCTGAGAACATTTTTTCCTGCAAAACTAGACATCTATTCCTTAAGAAACAGGCAAGTTTTCTTGTAAGAGATAAAAAAATTTGAGAGAAAGGTGAATGGGCTGGGTGACTAGAAAAGATCACATACACATGATTACACCTTTTATCCCGCTTGCCTTTAAGAAACTGAGCACATTTTCTGGATGGATATCGCAGCTCCCAGAAAGAAACTGGAGAAGCTCAGGCTATAAATCAGTCAAATGAGAAAGTAGCTGTAATATACCTTCACAGAAAAAGGCAAACTAAAGTCAGCAGCTCAGAAGTTAATCTAAGAAATTTTCAAAGGGTAAGAAAGACAGTTTTAATATTTAGGGCCACATAACCTTTGAGAGAACAGCAGCAAATGAAAATTACTGTAGACATTTACATAGCTTTAAAAATATCATGCTACTTACATCACAACTTAAGCTGAAGAGCCATGGGCTCCTGTTACACTGGTGGTCAGGGTGTGGTCAAAAGATAATTTTATTACCGGCATTTTACTCATATAGTGTCCACGGGTGAAGACAGGAGGAGGGAGATGAGGAATTTCCTAGGTCATATTCCGTTAAATGCATTAGTTTTACTGATTTTTTATTTTTTTTTATAGCTAGTGGGATTATTTTGGTTTCTTGCTGGTGGTGACCTCTTGTCTTGCACCAAACTTTATTTGGTAAACAACCACAAAAATTTATATAGTAACTGGATTTAAATGCCAAAGATGACAAAACTAACGAACTGGGGCCTTCTCCAAAGTATGAGTTTGCAAGAGCGGCTTTATGATCTAAATTAATGAATTTATGTGAATCTTTGAAGAACACAGCAGGGTTCAGGATCAAGCTGATTTCATGATATGTTTTAAAGCTTTCTTCCTACTAAACATAACAAATATTAAGAAGTCCTACAATGTGTATTCATTTATTTTGAAAACTGAAAAATACTTCATGGTGCAAGAGAACAATTTTCATATTGTGGACAGTTTTTAGTTCATGTATGTTTAGTTTTAAAGAAAAAAACAAAAAATATTCTTCCATGGTTCTAGCACTTACTCATTTGATCTGCAGTAACATTCATCTTCTGTGCGCTACCTACGCAGACATTAAGGTCTGTATTAAGCATCTTTGACAAAACAGACTTTTCAATTATTCAAAATTACTTTAAATGTAAAAGATACTAGCAACTCTGGAACTTTGCCAGGTCAAGCATCTGCAGCTACTGAACACAGCCTGCTTTCAATACCAAGCCCTTAAGCTGTTTCCTGAAACAGGATGCATTTGTCTACATAGTGATTGTATATTTATTTTACTACAAAAATGCTTACGAAAAAGAAAAATCCCACCCTTCAATACTTTGGACAACTGGATGTGTATTTCTTTTGCAGACTTAGTATCATGATAACAACACCTAAAAAAAGAAAATATTCATAAACTGTCAAGTCAGTGCAGAGACTTAAGTATAAATAATTCAAAGAATCAGTATGAACATATTTTCTTACCAGATGTTTGCTGTTACAGCTTGAAAAAACAAGCAGCAAAATGGCTGTTTCTTTTTCATGGCGATACACTGTCAGAAGTGCAAAACACAGACTTGCAGAATCACCATTGTAATCTTCTTATAGTACACGGCAATAACTCTTCATAATTTGTTTAAAATGCAACAATTTGAATCAATTTGGTCTAATAAAATAGCAAACCATTCCACAACTAAGGAACAATTTGATTTGTCTCCCAGTTTGCTAAGAATGAAACTAATAGTTTCCTGATGCAACACAATTCTGAATCTAAGTATCATTTGTGTACAATTGCAATAACTTGGCATTACTTACAAGAAGGGAAATACTAATATGCCAGCTTACCTTAAATACATTAACAACCCTGTCTGGACATTATGAGCCTGTTTAAAGCCATGATTTGCTACATTTAAGTAGTACTTATTGATTCTTCTTGTTTCATATGTTCTTTACATTTAACTCCATATATAGGAAGGAGCAGTACGCTTTCTAGTTGTCAAAGTGTATAATCAGCTCAGGCAGATTTTTAAAAGAAAGAAATTTTAATTTAAGCTGTCCTAACTGAAGAAAGTCTACCTTAGCATTCTATGACTTGTGGCACTCAACACCATTCAAATCAAAAACACAAAGCTCAAATAACACAGTTTATCTGTGCAAGCTGACCCTAAACAGATGTCTTAATGGGGTTGCTTGTCTTCAGTGAGAGATCAAAGTCTTAATGAAGTACAGCTCTAATGTAAGCTCTGTGTGGATTCCTTAGACTGTGTGGATGATGGGAAACGGGCAGATTGTTTTTAACTCAAAACTACTTCTCTATCAAGGATTTTAGATTTTTCAGCTAGTGACAAATTCAGCTAGATATCAAATTCAAAGAGCCGACACCCATGAACATACAGGACTACCATTATAAATGCTTTTCCCAAAAATTATTCTACCCAGACAAAAAGTTTTAGTGGTTTTATTTTTAATCTTCCGTTCTTCTGTCCCTTTCCACAAGTCTTCCACTGCTTTCTTAAATGAAATTTATTTTTCGCAAGTCTCTCCTGCTCCCCTCCACCTCATTTAAAAAAGGAATGCTTATTTGCACACAACCTACACCATCAAACATTGGTTTAAACTGAAGAACCCCCTGCAATTATGTCAGAATCTGAAAGCAGTTTCTGCTTCCTCAGCCTAAGATTTATTATCCAGTGGAAAAAAAAAAAACTCATAGTACCTCTCAATACTTTGAGCAGATAAACTAGCAAATAACTAGAAAAGTATTTTGATTTTTACAGTTTTTATTATCTTAAGCTGAAGTTTTATTTAGAAATTTATAATCTTTACTTCTGTATCACACCTTACATATGTTTTTAAAGAAGTACACCAGATTACTGTTGTCAAAAGACTCCTCATGGAAACTAGGGTCTTAATTTTTAAGCCTTTTCATATACCTTCTCAGAACTGGGTGTTAAATAATCCCAATGTCAATTTATCAGGACTCACTCGATGGCAAGATAAATAGTATGTTTTTAGCCTTCAGGACAATATAACAAGGTAACAGCAATGGGTACACTAAGCTTCACAACCTGTCTTGCATCTATCATCATATTACGGAGGAAATGGCTAATTTAAAGGGTCTGGTTTCAGAAAGATGTTTCAAGTATTTCACAGAAATATTTAAGCTGTTAGACTCATAACAACACAAGAACCCCTCACAGATGATGTTGAGCCCACTCCTTTGAAGCATCTTAGGGAGAATGGCGAGTTCCTAAGATCAAGCAGTTTTGCAATACTCTGTTCAAGCACTTGAACACAAATAAGAGTCTGACATAATTTTCTCTCAGTTTATTATCTTTTCATATACATTCCAAAACATTAACCTGCCAGTCTGCCTTAACATGCAGAATGAGCAGCTTTGGGATGTCAAATTAGTTTCTCGTACTGCTGGAGCTCCAGTGTGTAACTTGCAAAAACAGTCGGCTCCAATGCACAGCATACCAATAATCATTACCATAGAACAGATAGCCAGTAGTGTGCTGAGCAGAGCAGAGCTGTATATTGTAAGAAATGCTATCAAAACCTTAAATTACAGGTCATGGCATATCTGCACATAGTGTTTAGGAAGGGAGAGGCCTTAATATCATTTCAACATGATCTGCAAAAACAAGCTGTTGGAATTAAGTCACTGTTATCAATCCTCTTCAGAGCTAGATTCATCTTCCTGGTCAGAGAGCTCAGCAACTGGAAAGCGCAGGATGGCTGCTACCCCTGTCAGCTGGCTGAGCTGCTCTCCAGACACATGAAGGCTGGAGAAAATGCGTACTGTGCCCATGTTCTCCCGCACACTATCTACCAATTTAACGTATCGGGCACGTGTAGCCACATCCTGGTGCCGGAAAAGCTCATCGCTGATCAGCAAGGTATCGATGGCCATGGCTTCATTGGCCTTCTCCACATGTTTTAGACCATAAAAAGCCCGGTCAGGCTCATGCTGCAGCATTTTATAGAAGTCATCTAAGGCTCTGACTTCACTGGCTGCCTTAGTGTCAGAGAGACGGCTAGTTACAGTTGGGTCACAGAGGGCTTCCTTCAATGCGTATTTATGTCCCGAGGAAGAGTGGACCTAGAGTAAAAAAAAAAGTCAAAGGTGTTTTGTTTTGTTTTGTTTTTTTTAAATAAAAAGGACCAATTAATTAGCCAATAACAAACAGCTTCTACTGTACATAATATTTACCTTGATAATTACTCAAGGAAGTTATCTTTCCTGAAACGTACATGATTCTTTTCTTAAAGGATCTCTTTTGCAACCCAAGCCTATACCAAATCCCTTAAACTTAAAGAAGCGCAGGAAAGCAGTTTCTCTTATTCAAAGATTGGGTTGAATATGCAAGCTGTTGCAGACAATCCTCAAGGTAGGGCCACTTGAAACTAAGAAACTAAGCCAAAGCATCTCCGTTTTAAAGCATTCAAGAGAAGGAAGACCTCTTAAGACTGCAGACATGCAGTGCCAAAACAAAGTCTTGCACAACTGTATAGCTACTATGCTTGCAAAGCTGTTAAGTACAGTAAAACTTTTCACACTTACTATTAGAACTTTGCTACAAAAGCAAAAGGAGGCTTCTTGGTGCACTGCCTCCTAAACCTCATGACCATTAAGTATTTATGGACACAATTCCTCCCCCTTCACCCAGCCTTTTGCAAGCATAGATTACAGGCCTACTCCAATTAAAAGATTATGCAAGTATTTTACACTCTGAGTTTGCCTATTTCAGTGAAAGGCAAAGAAACTCACCATTCAATGAATAAGATGATTAAAGAACAAGAAAAAATGCTATGGTCTGCGTAACCTTTAACTGTGTGGTACAAACCTAACAAAGTTAACTAACCTATACAACATCCGAGTACTTTTTTAAAGCACAACAAAACAACTTTAGAAGGTAGTTATTAAACATGCATGCTATACAGTATGATAGATTAACACTACAGTTAAACTATTTTACAAGTTGTACTTCACTCTTAACTGAAGATTAAATATGTCTTAAATATGCCTTTATTGGGAGTTTGAAGTATTTAATACTTCCTCTACTTCACATTAAGGTATCCTAGAAAGGAACCAACCTTGTATCTTGCATAACAAACTCATAGTTTGGGAGGCATGAAAATAATTTACTTATGATGCTCAGACATAAATTTATTTTCTCTAATACGTGAATTATTTCCCATCAACATTGTAATGATCTTCTATGATCACAGACAGCACTTAAGCCTCTTTTTACCCACTCTGGAAACTGTTTAGCTGCTTACCTGTAGGAACTTGGACTTGTTCTCCAGCAGAAGTCTGTTGTCAGTCTTGACTGCCCGCTGAAACATGTAGTCACAGAACTGCTCACGTACAAAGCCTGGGCTAGCCACCAGTACACACTTCACCACCTCAAAGTTAATATGCCGCTGGATGGCTTGCACCACCTGCTCGTAAAACCTCTCCAGCGCCCGGTCATGCTGACTGCAGTTCCCTTTCCGCTTGCGGGGGATGTTCACCTCCACCTTGGCACGGGTAAGCGTCATGCTTGGAGTGACCAGGCAGACGTGAGCAAGCCCTTCCTGCATGACTACGGCTGAAAAAAAAACCCTCCCTGTCCGCCCCGCCCTGCCACATCAGCGCTCCAGGCTGGGTCACAGGCCTGCTCGATGCGCTCCAGCACCACGCTGTCCCACTGCTTCTTTGCCAGCGTGAACTGCCGGTTGGGCTCCAGCTCGATGGTGTGGTAGGCCCCCATCTTGACATATTCATTCTCTTGGATGTTAGTGCCTTTGACCCGCAGCTGGCAGGCCTGCGAGTCAAAGTCGATGGCCTCCACGCAGAGCGTCAGGGTGGTGCGGATGCGGTTACTGCCCACGCTGCCCGTAGAGGACTCAGTCTGCACCTTCCGGATGGTGGAGGCCCGCA
>NW_010167134.1:33729-59016 GCF_000695765.1 Mesitornis unicolor
CAAGACGCATGCGCACAGTCCGCGCTACAGTACGCCGGCGGTCGCGAACCCCCATTATTCCGCCTCTGCGCCTGGCACGCATGCGCGCGGGCTCTCCCCTCCTACCGCCCCCGCCCGCCGTCTCGGGACCTGGCGCATGCGCGGCGGCGCTACACCCAGCAGTGGGAGTTGAGAACGGCTGTTTGTTGTGAGTTGTGGCGCGAGCGCTCGGCGGCATCCACCAGCTGGGGGTCCGAGATCGCCGGAGGGAAACTTTCTGGGCGGAAGGGGGTTACTAGGAGGCAGCTGCCATGCTCCTGTGTGCTGTGAGGTAGAGGAGGACTGTAAATAGGTGTGTTCCCCCACCGCAGCCTCACCATAAGGCGGGAAGGGGTCGGAACCGTCGCTCGTCCTCCCCCTCTAGCTTTTTGCAGCGGCGATGCAGACTCCTAGAGCCTTCTGAACACAGTCCCTCACGTCTGAGAAGGAAAAGAAACAAACCCCCTAAACTAAGTAGTTGTGGGAGGTTATGGTTAGAGATGGAGAATGAGATGGGAAAGGTACAGCTATGTAGCCCGTTTCCTTGGTGGTAGGTTAATGCTGCGGTACCTCAGGCTGGGGTGGGGTGGGGGGTAGAAGCAGGCCTACTCCACAGCTGCTGGCGTGTAAAAGAGGCTGCTAATCTGACCACCGTCACCAAGGGAAATGAAAAAAAGACCCAGGCAGCATAAGCACCTGAACTGTTATTTTGACATTGCTCTTACACTGAACATCAGCTTAAAAGTTTTTGGTTAAACTTGCAAGTTAGACTTCAGCCTGTACTGAAACTTGACTTGCTTCCTGAGTCAACTAGTCAGGATGAGACAGTTCTGAGAAGCTGCAGAGACAGATAAGCATGTTTCAAATATAAGTTTGTTGTTGACAAATGTTAGTAATACGCCTGGCAAAAGCCTTTCAATTATCACTAACACACAGATTAGTTCAATTATATTTGCACAAAAAAGGGACCTGAACAGTAGCTCAGTTTGCAACCTAAGGCAAATTTAACAAGCCAGGAATAATACAAAAAAGATAATGTTATTATGCAAGTACTGCGGGTTATTTTGAAATGGTGTGCGGCACTGAAAACTCCATTTTGGAATGAATGTTGCAAATTTAGAAAGAATGAGGAAAATGAATGGAAAACAGAAAAAATGCTTGTATGAAGAACAATTCAAAAGAAGCAACAAAATTAGAGAAAGCAGACAAACTAATGTGCCTTGATATGTGTATCAGGGCAACTAGAACAGATACTTTAAGTTTGGAATGTCTACAGAGTCTGATAACTGAAAAGCAAAAGGACATCCTCTTAGAGATAAGAAAAAAATAGTACATTTTGAATTGTTGAAAGGAAGTTTGTGGTTTCTTTTAGTTTGTTTTTTAAAAACAAAACCAAAACCAAAATCCTGGATTATGGAATTGCTGACATGGAAAGGCTTTGGAGTCATGGATTTACGTGGAGGTACAAGGCTACTGTGAGCAAAAATCATCCCATATCTCCTATTATGGTGTACGTATTAATTTCTCAAGAATTTAGCATTAGTCAGTTGTTGTGACATGACACTGAACTCAGATCTGGCCCAGTAATTTGCGTTTTCTTGTTTCTAAGCTTGATGTAGAAACAACTTTATCAGATACTACATAGTAGGATTTATTTATGAGGCCTCAGACTCTCTTCCTGTGAGTACACATGCTTAACTCTGTTAGCATGAATAGTTTCACAGAAGGAAGCTGGACTACCCAAGGGAATATAACAAGCACACATATAAATAACTTTAATTTGGCCTTGTACATACTCATAATTTAGTATTAATGTTTTGTGGCTTAGGCAGACAGTGTGCCTTCAGCTTTTGTTTCATTTATTTATGTGAATGCTTTATGATGAATTTATGGTGAATTTTCTTATTTACATTCTTTGCAATTATAAAATTACAAGGGTTGACCTTATGCTATTGTTCCAAAAAATATATATCTGTAGGGCATATTTACCTTCGACATAATTTTTTAAAAATTATTATTTTACTGCTGTGTATTTACAAACTTTTCTCTGCTTGTTGGTTCCAGTCTAATTTTTACAAGCAGCCTCATATCCACAGAGATGTGATACATTTTAGATAAAGGTTTTACTTTGGAATCCAGTACCAGCTATAAACATTCACTTAATACAAGCAGGTGATGGGCTGCATTAAAATAAATGAACATAAACAAAAAAACTCCAACCCAAAACAAGAACAACCTTGAAACAGAGTTGTCATTCAATATTAAATTGACTGGTGGTATAGAGACATTCAGAGATTCTCTGATGTACTTTCTCAAACAAGAAATCATGAGAATCTATACAGTTATGAACAGTGATCCACAAGTGTTGAGTGGCAACTGTAAACTCAATGATGTACCCACAATTAGCATTGTCAACTTAGAAAGGAAAACATTTACTAATGATGATGCTTTGCGTACTCTGGTAAAAAGTAAGTACTGGGTATCGTTATTTGTTTGAATACCACAAAGAATGACCAGTAGAAGAAAAGCAACATTTCCAAAAATAAGAACCATATAAGTGTAAGTTTGTAAGCTCATACTAATTTTGTTAGTGCCAGGAAGAGAGATGAATTTCACACCAGTAGAGCCAAAACAAGTGGATACTCGTAACTCTACATGCAGTTTTAACTTAAAAGTTCAAAATGGTCTGCTCCTGTCTTGGTAAAAGATTAAGACTTCAGTGTAGAACCTCAGAGTTCTTGCCTTTTATCACTTTAAAAAACTCCAATTTTATATATACTAATAATTGCAGTAATTTGGCATTTATTTTCAGACCTTAAGCACAGTGCAAGACAAGATAAAAGTGATGATAGCATATACTCAAAGGGATTTTGGAGACATGCTATTTTTGTAAGATTATTATTTAGAAAACATTTGAGACACACTGCTTTACATCTTCAAGTCTTGATCAGCTGCTTTATGTAGTTAGGTTTTGTACAGATTTTAGACAAGTAGAAGTCATGTTCATTGGAAACTCCCTCTCCCGTATATTGTGGCAATTTTAGCTAGAATTCATGCAGACATGCTCAAGGAAAGCTAGTGGGAAAGAATCTCAAATATGGGGGGAAATCCACTGAGAAATGTTGGACATCATTGTTGCAATAACAAAGGTAGATAACAAGTAAAGACGGAGACATGAACTGGGGAAAATGTGGTTTTTCGTGCTTTCTCTTTATCCTGTGTCCGCCCTGCCTTTGCAGGCTCTGGACAGAGACCATTTTCTGCATACAGTTCTGTCTTTGCGGTTACTGGTCTTTCCTGTTGTAAAAAGGAGTACTCTGAATCAGTACCAACATCATGATCATCACCAACAGAGAAGTTCAGGAGGGAGTGGGCCATGCATAAAAGTGTAAGTGAAGCAGCATTCAAAAGTAATGGAGCCCTTTGGATTGATTTCTTCCTTCCTCTTCTGTTGAAATGTGGGGCTGGAGAAAACTTCAACAGATCCTTAGTCAAACCACTTACACTGAGGCCAGGTAAACTAAACCTCAGCCATCCCTCACAAGCATTCATCTAATGTCATCAGAACTTTCAGTGAAGGAGATTATGTAGGGGTGGGTTTTTCTGGGAGCCTGTTACAGCAGTTTATTACCTGAAGAGTGAGAAAGTTCTTTTAAATATTCTGTAAGTTTTTTGCACAGCAAGTTAGAGTGATTTGTCCTTTGTTGGACGTGGAGAACCAAATATTCATCAAGTCTCTTTATAAACCAAGATAGGTGATACAGAAAGTAATGACTGAGTGCTCTCACAAAACAAAACAAAATTGACATTTGAAAGAAAAGTCTGACTAATACCACTTTGGTAAAAACATGTATTTGAAATGCTCAACACTTTGCCCTCAGTTTTCTCTCTTCTAGATGAACAAGCCTAAGTAATTTATTCTTCATAGATAATTTTCCTCAGTGCTTTATCAGGCTTGTGACTTTGCTGTGCACTTCTACCTGTTTGTATCTATCAGACTTCCTGTACTCAAGGTTCTCAGAGATCTCACCAATACCAAGTTGAATTAAAAAATCTGTATAAATACTCACACATACACCTCTATGCATCTCCTTTATTCTAGACTGGTTTTGGCTGTCAGATTATTTGCCCCCCCCACCCCCCCTCTTTTTTTTTAAGAAAGACAAGCATGTAATTAATTTGCACTTATTTTTTATTCCACTGTAATTCTAAGACTCCTTGTCCCTATTTTTATGACATTTGTACTTTTTTATGTAGGACTGCTTATCTCATTTATCTCAAGACTATTTGAATCCCAGTCCTCCTCTTATTTCCAAGTATATTGTATTTCACACCAACTTTTTAATAACAGAAAAAAACACCTTAACAAAAACTATTAAGCCACTGACAAATGTGGATGGGACCCACCCTTGAGATGTTTTCCTGACAATAAACTTTCATTCACCAGTACTGGTGAATTCTCTGTCAGCAGTACCAGTGACAGCTTTGCAACTGTGAGGGAAGTTGTGGCACACTAAATTGTTTTGACTTTACAAAGCCTCCTTCTGTAAAGGAACACAAACAAAAGCATATTTTGGAGAATACTGTCATGTAAGAAAAGTAATAAAGACATCTATGAACAAAGGCTAAATATGGTGCTCTGAAGTACTACAGTCAGATTTTCACATTTTCCCGTATCTTTCTTGCACAATAAGCACAGAGTCAACAGGGCAAAACTCTAGTCTTGCCTTTTCCCCACTGCCTGCTGCCTGCATTTTGACGATTCTAATAAAAATTTCTTCCTATGCACTGCCTCAGGTTCACTGTGTGCTAGCTGCCAGCACAAGAGCTGCTGGGGAGCTCAGTGTCCGAGCCTGCAAGCACATGAATCCTAGTGTTGCCTTAGCCTCTTGCACACTTTTTGTATTCCCCTGATTTCAGATCCAAAATGTTACTACAGACTGACTAGCTAGGGGGACTGTTACTTGCTGTAATTGTTTTACTAAAAAAGCAAGTAAGTCCCCAACAATAAGTTAAACCCTAAAAGGAAATATTACATATTCCATCTCCGGATGAACTTATCTTTCTGAAGTTAGTATTGTGCAGTTAACCACTTCCTCACTTCCCTTTTTACCACTCAGAACATCTGAAAGCCAAACGGAGGAAAACACAAAAGCTACCCTAGTTAAAAAAAAAGTTTCCAGGTGCACCTCTTTTTCCAAACTAGATTCAATTACAGTATTTCTTCTCACCCGTTCATTTGCATCTAGCAGCTTCCTCATAACCTCCCCGCCTGAGTTCCAAGGTTGATTAAAGTTCCCAGAGAGAAGCTAAGCGAGGAAGTTCCTCAGAGATAACGGCTGCAAGGCAGCTTCGGGCAGGGCATTCCCGGAGCAGGTGGATGGATCGGGGAGGGAGGACGCCGTACCCCAGGTGCCAGTTCCCAAGCAGCTTCACCCCCCTCCCACTGGCAACAGAACTGCTTTCGGGATCTTGGTCTTCCACGAAAGAGAGAAAGGGGGCTTTCCTCACCTGTCAGCATCCAGTAAGAGGCAGCCATGCCTGGACTTCTGCGAGCCCGGGGCCAGGAGCCCGGGCGGAGGGCAGGGGTAGTGGGAGCGGTGCTGCCTTCGGTGCTGCTCTGTGAGTGGAGCTCAACGCTCTGCGCCGCCCGTCCGCTTCACAGTCCAGTCAGGCATTTCCTGTTTGTTATTCAGTCTTTACGTTGTTTCTTCGCATCAAGAAGAATTTAGTTTCCTCCCCCCGCGCACAACTTTCCTTCCACCCACCCCTCAAAGACCTCTGAGCTTTGGAAACCACCCCGTAGAGCTAGCCCAGCGCTAAGATGTACAAATAAAGCCAAATCTTTTCCCCCCAAGCCTACGGATGCAGCCCTTGGAGAGCACAGCAGACCTTAAAGGGACATCTGCCCGCTCATAATTAATTAGTAAGCGTCTCCCACCGGTCAGCCCCCCTCCCAGTATACTGAGCAGGGGAGAGCAGAACGTGCTTCACGGCCACCTTTCTCGCTCTTCTCAGCAGAAGCATCGTTGAGGTCGGGGAGGTGTGTTTGGCTGGTAAAGTTTAATTCCTCTTACATCAGCCCTTAAAAACGCACTCTACGGCCGGTCGTTTGCCTGCAGGAGGAAGCCAGCCACCCCGCTCCCCATTCTCAGCGGCTCTGGGGATGCAGTAACTCTTCAGACAGCGGACAATTTTCTGAGTCTCTGCATCTCCCTGTGCTTTGCTGTGTAGAGAAAATACCAGATAACTGTCTTTGACCTCATCTACCATACATTTGCATGTCATCCCTTCCCCCCTTTCCCTGCCCCTTGAATGACTTCACTAATAAATCACTGAGTAAGTTGCAAAGGTAATAATAAGCCAGATTCAGACCCGTGAGTAGGAGTTTTCAGAGTTCATTAAACACGCAGTAATAAGAGCAGCTTACAGGTCTTTCTCTTACTGTGTTTGCTGGAGTGATGCTCAGGTGGAGTTATATCTCTTCAGCAGTGTATGAGTTTTTGCACTGGACCTGGTGAAGAATCACTTCATTGTTCATAAAACAAAAGAACTCATGGTCCCTCAAGAAAGCAAAAGGGAAATTAAAATACTCTGTAAGGATCTGGAGGTCTTGATGCTAGTAGAAAAATCCCCCATTTTTTTCACTCAATTAGAGCAAAGAATTTGATAATTGGAGGTTAGTGGACTTTTTTGTAAGTTCCTTTGACACTAATAAATGACAGCTGCTAGTCATCGCTATAATAACGAAATAAATCTTCCAACTCCTGTCTTAATTTTATGAGAACACTTTGTGTGCACCTTTACTTGTAGATCTATGTTAATTTTAGAAAATAGTGCATGATTTCAGAGGTGGGTTTAAGAGCAAAGGTCCTCATTCAGTAATAATTTATACTTGCCTTTACACATTATAGAAGATACTTAATTGCTACAATGAGACTACTCAAAATTGATGTAATTAAGCGCATGTGTAACTTGTGCTGACTGAGAATCTGAGCTCTGGTTAGAAAGACTAGGCACATTTTTCCAGTTAAGGGTTTTATGCATAAAATTAAAGGAAACCAAAATGACATTTAAACCAAAAGATGGAGAGTTTGGAAAAAAAGCTATGATTTCATTTTTTGCAGGTGAGTTGTATTACTACTGTTGGTTTAGCTCCAGTTTCAAAGGTGGCAATAACTTCCTGTTTTGGTTGGTTGGTTGTTTTTAAAAATGAACAAAACTTTGTACTCCTCTGATTATACTGCAACTAAATGTACATGGAGGAGTTGAGCTTGCTTTCAAATCATAGTGAAGGATTTCTTTCTGTGATACAATTAACTAGTCCAGAGGAGGAAGCAGCAAAACTAAGGACTTTCACATGGATTAAAATAATAAATTCAAACCTGTTTGAAGCTTATGTGATATTTGGTACCTATGTGAGCAACGTATATCATGTTTGAGAATAAGACTTCTTGAGAATAAAAAGAAACATTCCTGATGTAGGATTATTCCTAATTTCTTCCAAATTATTATTGGTGTTATAAATTTATTTTTCTGGTAGTGTCTTGCGCATCTTGTATCAGGCAATGTCAAAAGGAAGACACTAGAAAAGATGAACTGCTGGACTGAGCTAGCATTTCTTACTAATTTGCACATGTTCAAAAAAGTAAAATATGTGACAGACTTAGAGACCATAATTTATTTTGGAATGCCAAACTAATTTGGAAAATAGCAAACTACTATTGCTTGTAGAATAGCTGCTGCAACTTTCCACAGTCCCTGTTGCTTTCGGTGCATTCATTCAGGCATCTGTTCATAACAAACACTAAATGCTCTTCTTGGAGTTTAAAGTTTTATACACTAGTAGTAAGGAACACACGTATGTATATTAAGCAGGAATCTCTAGATGAAATGTGCTCAGGCCCAGAAGTAATTAAGATATTAGGTAATTTCAGGATCTGCATAGCAAGTAGTATTAGTTTAAGTGGATCATAATAGTATATAAAATCATTACCTATAATGATAGATAAAACAAAAATGTCAAATTAGTTTAAAGAATAAAATTGTTTTGCATATTCTTCTATGCCTTTCTAAAATATTACAGAATGCTAAGGAAGGATTTTTTTTCCCCTAGAGCTATATAAATTAAACATGATTTGTCATTTTGAACTCTGCCACGCAATTCAGTTTTGGCAAAGTATTTTAGAATTAGTTTTATAGAATAAGTGCACTAGTAGTTCCATGAAAATCAACAGAATTATTTGTGATTAAAGATGAATTTAAAGACTTTGAAAGGTTACATTTTGAAAAGATGACAAGAATTAAAAGTATCAGGGAGACACAATTCTTCTCCCTTCAATTGGGTGTTGTTGCTTCAAAAAACAGTGGAAATGCATTCTGTTGCAAAGGTGAGGGGTCAAAGAACAGGAACCAAAGCTTTTCAAAGAGTTTCAAAGACAAGCAGTCTTCTAAATAACGTGATTATAATGTACATAGAACTAATTTTCCATGGAAATTAGTATTCCATTCTTATAGAGGATACAAGCAATTTAATTTAGGCTGTTAGGTATAAAGGGTCTCTAACCTCTAGCACAAGAGATCAATGAGCAATGCAGGACTTTGACTTCAAATAGCCAGAAGCATGCTTAACTTACTTCTATTTAAGGAATACTATGACAACATCAGTAATTGTAAGAGAGATGTAACATGTTTCTACAGTGTCTTCTGTTGTTATTGCACTGTATTATGCACTGCTTGGAAAATGCTACAGAGCTTGTTCAGATAGCTTCTAAGTAAAGATTTATCATTGAAAACTCTTATTATAATCTTTGATGGTTTACAATGTACTGTAGATTAGTGATCATTTACGTTTACATTTTTTTCTTACATTTGCTTATTCATAAACTCCAAGATGTCTTTCACCTTGATTACTCTGTTGTTCATTTTCATAGTCTCCATTTTTTCCTATCTGATTCTATGACCATGCTAGAATTCACTTGGCAGAACTTGTGGGGCTGTAGCGTTATTTTTATTATGTCTGAGATAGTCGAAGGCCTTCAAGTACCAGAACTGAGGCGTTGCAGGATTTGGTATGGTTCCAGCAATACTCTATGCATAAATCTTTTCATGTTTTACAGTTTAGCTTTTAGCTGATACTTGATATTGTTGGAGAATGCCCATGTTTCTGCTCCTTGTGTATTAACCAGTGGTACATATGTGCCAAAAATCCTTTTTACTATGCAACGAGATCTTCATAAAATAATTGTTTTGCAGCTTGTGTTAGTTTAATTAATGTTGGAGGAAATTTTATGGAAAATGCCCTCTGTGTTCTGTGTTAAATTTGTTCTCTAAAATGTCTATATATAGTTTACATATCAATTATCATAGAGTATTCATGCACCAAATTAATATACATTCCATATTATTACCAAAATAAAATAGTCTGATTTCCTCCATAACAGATTTAAAGTATCTCACATTGTCAGTCATGCTGCTTTTCTTTCTGCATTTTCTCCAGATGTGTTTTTTTTAGTATTCATCCTAAATTCATAGAGATCAAAACAATGGGATACCAGCTGTATCACAAAAATAAAGGAAGAGCAGTAAGAGATCTGTTTATGTGGCATGATTTACTGTTATAAATATCCCACCAATCTATTTATGATTTTTTTTTTATACTCATGTAGTAGTATTCATGTAGAATTTTTATATTAGAATAGAATTTAAGAAGCTTACACATGATACTCCTATTTTAATAATTTCTTATGCTGCTTCTATTTCCTTTGAGTCAGCATCTTACAGTTTAAATCCTGATTCACATTTTTTTCTTGCATATTTACTTACCTATTTATCTATCCACTATGTCATCAATATATTTTTGACCTCTATAGTGTATTATCAGACTTTAACATTAATATATATTTCTTCAAAGCACACCCTACAAATAAGGCTAGAAAAACACAAGTTGGTTTATCTACTCAACTTGAATGAGGTACTGATCTCTCTGACCTGAGTATTTCAGCCTTATTTTTTTTTTTGTGCTGAAGCACCTTTTCTGCAGCACTGAAGTCATTGGAGCTATGGCATTCAGTCTGAGGGGAACTGGTAACTTCACGTGCAGGGAGACAAAATAAATAAATTCATATTTTATTGTACAAAATCAAGGGCTGAATTAGAAATTGCTATATATTTATAAGGTTTTTAATTATTTTTTTTTTACTAAAGGTAATTGTAACATCCCAGCTAATATCCATCAGTGTATTAGCTACACTGCATTATACAAATGAAACTATTTGAAATAAGGCCAGAATTTAAAGGCAGGAGATTAATTAATTATTTTTATTGCCTTAGACTTTCTGCATTCCACCCACACCTCTTTTTATTATAGCTTCTTAGCAATTAGATGTAATTTTTTTTAATGCGCCAATCATAGTATGTTGCATAACCAATATTATTTATTGTTCAGATAGATTTCAATTACGAAACCATATAAGAGAGTAACTTACTGAGAGTGTGCTGTGAAGGGAGGCTAATAGATAATTTCTCAAAATACTTACGTAGTCTGCAGTTTTACTTTGTATTTTGTTGCACTGCATTAATTTCCTTCACAGCTACTCTGCATAATATAATTAATTATTACTGTTTGGTTACAGAAAAAAGGTAGCTGTGACTGTAATAACCAGTTTATTCTATTTTTTTGTTTCTATTCTACATAGATAAAAACATTAACTTTGCTTTTCCTTGATGCATGCACACTTCCCTCTTCCATTGCTATTATTTTGCTCAGTTAGTGCAAAAGCAGCATTTAAATATAGACCACTGTCCAGGATTTCCTTTAATCTTCATGATCAGGAAAATAATTTTGCTTTTTGCAGGAGCATGAGCCTGGTCATGATGGCAGTATATGTTTTATGGCATAAACAAAAAAAAATCCAAACCAGCATACACACAAGAAAAATATATCAGTAGTGAAGAACTTCAGCTTTTGTAATGATTACTTTTTTATTTTTTAGCTATGTGATTTTAAGATAAATTACGAATTTGCAACAATCTGGTTAAACAGTCCTGTTTTAACATCTTTGTTGGTGACATGGATGATGAGACTGAGTGCACCCTCAGCAAATTTGCCAACACCACCAAGCTATGCAATGTGAATGACACACTGGAAGGAAGAGATGCCCCATCCAGAGAGACCTTGACAGGCTTGAGAGCTGGTGCAAATCGCATGAACGATTTTACAATATAATGCATTTATAATATGCATTACAGCAAAGCCAAGTGGAAGGTCCTACACATGGGTCAGGGCAATGCAAAGCACAAACTGGGTACTTAGTAGTCTTGTCAATGGACTCAAAAGTTGGGCCATTTTCCTTGGGTTGTGAATCTGTCCAGACTGGGAAGGGAAGTGTATCCAATGAATGCTGTAAACATTAAACTATTACAGAAAAGTTGGATGCATGCACTTTTTACTCCCATGCCTTAAAAGAAATTATGGTGACTACATTTTGTAAGGAGACCAATACTATCAATTTGTGCTAAGGATACTCTCTAGTGTGTCTACAGGATCTGGCACCTTAGAAAAACTGAGGTGACGTATGTCTGGTCTGGAGGTCTGATCCAGACACCAATCTGCTTTGGAAGCACAGTGCTAGCTGTGCTAAACCAAAATGCTGAATGTCTAGATAACCTTATGGGCTCAAACAGATTAGTGCACAAACGGAGTAGTTATCTACAAGTTCAGAGAAGAGGTGAAAGAATTTTTAGATTACAATTTTGAATTTAAGTACCCAGTCCAAGTTAGGAATTGCTTTACTAGTATCAATTGGTCTAGATCATGGGGTAAGCACAGCTTTGAGTTTAATTTAAAAAGAGAGAGATTTCTTACAGTATTTTAATCAAATGGTGGCAATGTTTGCTGATACAACAATTAAGAAGCAGTGTTCCTCTTCTGTAGATTGATCCTTTGGTATAACAGATACAGCTTTAGCACTTCCTAGAAATTGTTTGTATGCAGTCATAATGAAAGAGGAAGTTCTGCTCTGACAATAGGAGTTTGTGATGAGCAGCTTTTTCTTTGTCTGAAAACTCATTTTCTGTGATACACAGCAAAGTTGCTCATGCAGTATTATTCTTCTTGCTAGCTTATCAGCAACAGAACTAGCAATTAGTAGAAGTTATACTATATATGTGTCATTATGCAATTTGTGTGATGTCTAAATATTTTCTGTTTGTTGTAAAAGTATAAGCTGAAAAAAAGAAAGATGCAGATATTTCCTCCAGCTTGCAGGAAATTGTAACAGGTTTTAGAGACCAGAACTAACTCAAAACTCAAGAGGCAAGGAGAAAGTTATCTTTTAGGGGGAAACTTTCAGAACTGATGGTTATCACTGTAATAAACCTGGAATCCCATGGACAGATGTGCAGTGTTCTGCAGGGTAGTATTGACTCAGATGGTACAGCATTAATAGAAGCATCTTCACAGTGACCTCAGTTCTGTACAGATGGAAGTAAAAAAACCCAAACTTGTACACATTTGTAAGGTCTAAGGCAAAAGTTTTTATTTATCCTCAAGATACTCTCCGGTGTGACAAGCATGAACAAATCAACCTGTTTCTCCAGATTATATTATATGCTTTCTCTTTAAATAAATTGCATCACCTTCATCAAAGATGGTTTATTAGAGTATGGCAGAGTCCAAGCATTGAATGACAACAATGGGTTTGTTAAAAATAACCAACATATCTGCCAAAGGCAGAGTTAATTTTCTTAATATTACTGTGGTTATTGGTGAGTCAGTGGATATGAGTGTTATGCCTGGATTAATTTGTGTTTACTGTCTATGGAAATCTTGTTTCTTCAATAGGTCTGGGCTCAGAGTCAAGACCTTGGTTCAGGTCAGCACCTTTGCAGAGGCTTTAAAGCTAGCTCAGCAATCCAAGTAACTCCCTGTGGAGCAATTCAGGAGAACATTCCTCACAAACTCTGCAACCAAACTAGCCTTTTTGACCTTGTCCAGAACTCATAGGTTGCAGCTTCTTGATTAACTCAGTGTGGCACCATTATCAAATACCTGTGCACCTAACATGCATTTATCTTCCTTCCAGGCTCTAATGTAAGGTCTTGTGTCACTCGGACATAGTTTAGTTTTGACTGCTAGAACAGCATTTGTTTGCTTTCATGAGTGCTCTTTGAATGCTCTTACTAACATTACACGAGTGATTGTATCCTTGATCATGTTTGTTCTCATTCCCATTTCGTCTCCTGTTTAGAATCTCATGGTCTTTTCTGAAAGTATTTTACTCAGCCAGGGTAGAATACATATCTCACAGATGTCGAAACTTTATTTCCTCTAGGGTTCTATTGCCTCAGTTCTCAGCTAAATCATTATGTCTGCTGCAAAGCTGATTGAAAAAGCTAGAAGAAAAATGTTTTTGGTAAGTCTTTGTTGAGATTTTGAAGTATTTTGCAGATGAGATATTTTTTCAAGGAATGGTCCAAAGTTGGCATCTCACCAGCTTGTCCATCTGACATTTGCAGCCCACTTTGTAAGGTGATCTGGTGCCAGCCATCACAAAGATGCTGTATTTTGTAGGTTCACAGCACCTTGTCAGATATGGTTCCTAGGCTCCTGGATTATTGTTCTGATAAAGAGTGAAAAACATTAATCTCAGCTTCCAGGTTTCTAATTTCTAAATGGCATGGATACTGGTGTGTATAGCTCCATGTAGGCTGCTAGATGGACTGTACCAGTTAGGAAAGGGAGGCCTGTGGTGGTATGAGCAACAGTGGTAAGCTAGTAAAAACAGTTGAGGAGAAGGCTGAGGTTCTCAACAACTTGTTTGCCTCAGTCTTCACTGGCAGGATCTTTCCTTACACCTCCGGAGTTGAAAGACCATAAGACAGGGAGCAGGGGGACAATTTCCATCCCACTGTAAGCAAAGGCAAGGTTTGTGACCACCTGAGGAACATGAACATGCATACGTCTATGAGATACATCCCAGAGTGCTGAGGGAATTGGCTGATGTAGTTGCCAAGGCACTCTCCATGATATTTGAAAAGTCAAGGCAATCAGATGAAGTCCCTGCTGTCTGGGAAACATCACATTCATATTTAAGAAGGGTAGAAAGGAGGACCCTGGGAACTACCTACCTGTCAGCCTCACCTCTATGCATGGGAATATCATGGAACAGATCCTCCTAGAAGCTCTGCTAAGGCACATGTAGGACAGGGAGGTGATTTGAGATAGCCAGCATGGCTTTATTAAGGGCAAGTTGTGCCTGACCAGCCTAGTGGCTTTCTACAATGATGTCACTACATGAGTGGACAAGGGAAGAGCAATTGATGTCATCTATCCAGATTTCTGCAAGGCCTTTGACACTGTTCCCCACAACATCCTTTTCTCTAAGTTGGAAAGATACAAATTTGATGGGTAGACTGTTTGGTGGATAAGGAATTGGTTGGATGGTTGCATCCAGAGGGTAATGCTCAATGACTCGATATCCAGGTGGAGATGGGTGACAAGTAGTGTCCCTTAGGAGTCTATACTGGGACCAGTGCTGTTTAGTATCTTTATCAATGACATTGACAGTGGAATTGAGGGCACCCTAAGCAAGTTTGCAGATGATACTAAGCTAAGTGGTGTGCTTGACATGCCAGAGGGTTGGAGTGTCATCCAGAGGAACCTAGACAAACTGGAGAGGTGGGCCCATGTGAACCTTGTGAGGTTCAACAAGACCAAGTGCAGAGTCCTGCACCTGGGTAGGGACAATCCTCATCATCAATACAGGTTGGGGGGTGATGTGGTAAGGAGCAGCCCTGCGGAAAAGGACTTGGGGGTACTGGTGGGTGTAAAGCTGGACATGAGCCAACAATGTGCACTTGCAGCCCAGAAGTCCAGCCACATCCTGGACTGCATCAAAAGAAGCATGGCCAGCTGGTCAAGAGAGGTCTTTCTGTGCTCCACTCTGCTCTGGTGAGTCCTCACCTGGAGTACTGCATCTAGCTCTGGAGCTCTCAGTACATGAAGGACATGGAACTGTTGAACCAAGTCAAGAGGAGGGCTACAAAAATGGTCAGAGGGCTGAAGCACCTCTCCTACAAAGACAGGCTGAGAGAGTTCAGCCTGGAGAACAGAAGGCTTAGGGGAGACCTTATAGCGGCCTTCCAGTACCTGAAGGGGGTCTGCAAGAAAGCTGAGGAGGGACTGTTTACAAGGGTGTGTAGCAACAGAGCAAGGGGCAATGGTTTTAAACTAGAGCAGGGTAGATTTAGATTAGACATTAGGAAGAAGTTCTTCACCATGAGGGTGGTGAAACACTGGAAGGGGTTGCCCAGTGAGGTAGTTGAAGACCCAGCCTTGGAGGCACTCAAGGTCAGGCTTGATGGGGCTCTGAGCAGCCTGATCTAGTTAAAGATGTCCCTGCTTACTGCAAGAGGCTTGGACTAGATGATCTTTAAAGGTCCCTTCCAACCCAACACTTTCTGTGATCCTATGATTCTATGGAGAAATGGGCTGGTCTGCCTGAAGTGTTTCACTTGCTTCATGAAGGATAAGAACTGAGTGATGAATTTGAGCAAAACCGGGGGTAAAGAGGATTTGAACAAAAACAGGATAAAAATGACCTTTTTGCATACAGCTGAGTAGATTACGCTGTTTGTACTGTAGCCATTCCTATAACTCATGCAGACACACTTGGAATTATAGCTAGTTATAGTTAAATTTAAACTAGCTATATTGGTTTTTTTGAGCTGTATAGGCAGCTAGTACTTAGATCAGCATGGAAACCCTCCTAAGTAGCAAGATAAAGAAAGGGATGCAGAAAGAAGGGAATTTAGATCACAGTGATCATTGCACTGTGACTTGTAGTCACAATATCTAATTTGAGATAAGACAGCCATCTTAGCTGCAGCTATGACAAGAAGAGTGATTACAGTGCTGAATCAGCATTGTGGGAATCAGCTTCATGTGGGAAATAGCAAAGCCGTGGAGAAGAGAGCCTTGAAAAGTCACCAGTTTTCTAGTTGTAAAAACAAAGTCACTCAAGGTAGAAGAGAAAGAAACTTTGAGACAAAATTTTTTTAATGTTATTAGTCATTCGTACAATGCCAAAGGAATTCATGTGGAGAGGTACATGGTAGCAGCGTAAGTACATAGTAAGAATTTCTAAAAAGACTTGAGCTTTCCAGTTAATGAAACCCAGTTTGCTATTAGAAATTTTGCACAGGATATCAGTATGTGTTTTATGTGAACTGCTAAAGCTATGAATTAATCTCAAGAACATTCTGCACTTGATTATTTTTTTTTAGTTAAAGACTTTTCCAAAGTTTGTCTGCATACAGGGCTTAATTGACAAATTGGCAAGGGATTTTGTGAGTCAGATTGATAGTAAATTAATGCATTTAGTAGAATTAAAATCAGACTAAGTAGTAGTATAATGTAAGATATGTAATGATACAAGCACTGTAATGTAAAATTTGCTTCATGGAGTTTGATTTAACTCTTCTGATACATTAGGTTAAATTAATTGTTGCATTTTTTTTGTTACTGTTTGGACCTCAGAGACTATTTTGGTGGGGAAAAAAAGCCTTTAAAGTCAGATAAATGCTCAGTTCTGTATTTATTTAAGCATCCAAAATGCAATATATAATATAAATTTAAAATAATTCAAGGTATTCAATCAGTTTGATTTGATATTTTGCGTATCAAGTTGTCTGTAGTCTTGAGATGCTGTTATTTTATGTTACAAAAGTAATTTGCTGCATGTGTTTCAAGACATATTTTATTGACTTTCTCCAAATCTCTAGGCCTATGTAAGAAAACTTGTCACAGTGAAGGAGTTGTACTTCCAGTGGGATGGCCAAAAATTTATTTCAGAGTGAACAAACTTTAAGGCCAGGGGAATTCTTGCGGTTGTTTTGTCTGACCTACTGTAGAGCACAGAGTTCTAGTTTAATATTAACTTTAGGACAGACAATAGTATGAAATACTTTTATACCGTACTAGTCAAAATACAATTCCACCATTTTAATACACAAATTTTAATTCTTTAATTTTAGATCTATCCAACCCATTAATTGTAGCTTTTCCCAAAAATGATGAAAAGTTTCAGATAAGGCTTAAACTTAAGCCAGTAGAGTTGAAGAAGTAGTTAGAGAACCAAAGAAAGTAACAGAATTGGAACGGCTATCCGTTTATATCAATTTGTTAAAACCTTGCTCCGACTATTGTCAATAACTTCTGTGTAAGCAGGCAGTGGGTAAGCTTGACCTTAGGTCTGTTTTTCAACTTTTTAATGGACTCCAGAAGGCAAGCATCAGCCAGTTTATGAGAACTAATATGTGCTCAAAAATATAATAAGGCATGGTATGTTCGTGTTGAAATGCAGCTTTTACAAAAAATAGTGCTAGTCTGTAAGCTAGCTCAACATGTTTCATGCAGTTAACAACTGTGTTCAGTCATGAACCAGTATTTTGACTGGTTTTAGGAGGTGTAATGCAAAATTAGAATTTATAAAACAGAACAGAATAGACTAGACTAGACTAGAATAGAATAAATATTCTTTGGGTTGGAAAAGACATTTAAGATCATCTAGTCCTACCATTAACACTAACAAGAATGGTCAATATATTTTTGACTACAAGTTGATTGGTTTTGAGTAGGCCTTGGGGATTTCAAGAGGGAAAGTGAGAGGGTCTCAATAAGTTTTGGATTATCTTCAAAATATAAGGAATACTGTGAAGTAAAGCACAAAGCAATATAATCTTACTTAACAGGAGGTAAAGAGTTAAGCTATAGATAACATCGTTAGTCCTGTGCTTATGACAAACTCAACCTCGTTTCCTGTTAACAGTATTTCATCCATTCCACAGTATTAAAAAAACCCCCAAACCTCCACAATTGTAAACATTAACTTAACCTGCATTAATGTTTGTCAGAGTTTAACATTTAAAAGAATCCTATTAAAGCAGCTGGGACAATAGATTAGCAAACATACATATAATAGATAGTGAATAATTCTGAGATTTTCTCCTGTCATGACCTCACTAAATGGGTTACTGAAAAATGGGATCTGAACATATACATAGTCATAGCATCCCACAGAAAGGATTCTTCTTAGTCCCTGTGAACTAGAATTCTATGTATTTTTTCTTTTATTGTTTTGTTTGAATGACAAAGTTTACTTAGCAATGACAGTTAAAATGGTGCTGCAAGAGGAAAATTATAACCATTTAATATGAAGAACAGATATACCACTAGAAAGAAGTACACACTTTACATCAATAGATGCTACTTGTAGTTCACAATGAATTTAGTACTTGCTGTCTTTAACTACAGCTGAGCCAAGTCCTGTGTGTAACGTTTCTCTGAGTAAATCAAGATATCTTTACCTGAACTGCTC
Organism: Mesitornis unicolor; assembly: GCF_000695765.1. Classification (NCBI taxonomy): domain Eukaryota; kingdom Metazoa; phylum Chordata; class Aves; order Mesitornithiformes; family Mesitornithidae; genus Mesitornis; species Mesitornis unicolor. Next base: position 52,128 of record NW_010167134.1, read on the forward strand.
ATTTTAGGGTTTTCCTATAACCACTGAAGAGAAACAGGCTTTCCCAGTGTTTGAAAGATGTCATTTTGTAAGAGGTCTAAAAAAGATTAGATAACTCATGACCTGAAACACCCTTTTCCTCTTTATTGTCTATAAGGCACTCTGGTGGATACCTGAGATGTAGAAATCTACAGTGTAGACATAGAAACTAGAGAATTGAATCCATCTTGGGAATGAAATCCTTAAGTAAGAAAAATCTGTGACAAATCTTTTGATAACTTCATTAGGGACAGAATGTCAACATGTGTTCTGAAAGGCATGTACACCTCTATGGAAGGTAGCTCTGATTACAAAGACTGGTTTTCTACTTCTAATTTTCCACCTACACAGTTGATCTAAGTGCCAAATGTTCATTATGTGTTCATCGTTAGGGAGAAAATATTTCTATTACATTGTGGCCCACGTAACAAAGATATGGAAGTTTCCTTGTTCAAGCAATTGGGTAAAGAGAGAGAAATAGCTTCTGACGTAATTTATTCAAAAAATGCCAGTGGGCATTTTCAGAGAGAGAAGTCAGAGGTAAAATGTGCTCAATGTCTATCTACAGTTGTTACCAGTCTTTTCTGCATATGTTGATGACAAAGGAAGATTTGTCACCATAATTAAGAAGGGAGAAAAAAATCCACTTGCTTTAAGATAGACTACAAAAAATATTGTTTTCACACATCTTTGTATGTGGCAGTATGAGCATTCACTGCTTGGAATACATGGGTATTGATGAAATGTTTTCTTGCAGTGAGCTTTCTTATCACAGAAAGAGAAAAAGGAAAAAAAAAGAATGAGTAATGAAGAGGAATAAAGGATATCATAATGTGGAAAGGGCATTGGGAATCCATCAAATAGATTTTCCTTTCAAATTCTTTTACTTATTTGTTCTATATTGCTAGACAGGAATGCATAGCATACATAGAATTCACAGTCCTAGTGCCTAGTCTTTTGTTTTATCCTTAAGAGAGAATTTTTCTATTTTCATTTCTTTGTCCTTACAAAGGCCCTGATAAAATGCAAGAGAATAATTTTGAGTAACTGTGATGACCCCATTTGGTCAAGAAAATAGTGTTTTCAAGAGAGGACAAACATATTTCTTTACAGCTTTTAATTTTCTGTTTTCATGCTTAAAACTTCAGTGTAGCAACAGCACTGTTGTCTCATGCAAGGGGAAGAGTGTTTGATAGGAGATTCGGGTGAAGTGAAGGAAGGTGAATTTGAGATCATCACAATAGTAAAAGAGGAAACTTCAGAGAGAAACTGACAGAAAAATAGCCAATTCTCATTAGTTTTGTTATTGGATAATTTTCTTTTACATTAAAAATATTTCACCTCATTTGTATTTCAAAATTTAATTCAAAACCAATAAACCTTTCTGGTCTTAAATCAACTTTCAGTTAGATATGGAAAGTGAAAGACATTTTTTCCCCTTCTCAAGAAACCAAATTTAAAGACTGAAACTTGTGTTAAATTTACTGGAGTTCTGCAGCAACATCTGGGAAATAATGGAGCACAGCTATCTGTTCAGTTGCCAATCAGTCTGGTAGGCTAAGGAAAAAAAAATGTTGTCACATCCCAGGCACTGTTGTGGAAACCAGGAAACTATTGTAATATTTTGAAGACATACAGCTATCATGTTCTTTACACATATAATATTGAAGAAAAATCAGATCCTTTTAATGTTCAGTTCTATCTAAAAAGATTTTAAAGATGCCATTTTGAAATAACAGTCAGTCATTTTGTTACTTTTTTTTTTTCTGGTTTTGTCTCTTGATTATTTTTTTCACTGTGAAAAAAGGAAGCAAAACACTATAATGTAAAAAAATGCAAGAGAGAATCTAGAATTGATAGAATAGGTTAACTTCAACAGTATGTTTATAGTATGATTTTTTTAATAGTTACACAATTTGAAGTTGCAGTACTTTTACTATTGAAGTACAACATCTATAATTAGAGTTATAACTGTAATATGTATTTTTATTATGAGTCAAGTATATAGTTTTATACAGTGTGAAGAGTTGTCTTTTAAAACAATATTTGTGTACTGTGTGAGTTATATTGTGACACAGGCCATCCAGAACTGCAGAGAAGCCAGCACAATAGCAAGAAAGCAAGATGTTATTTATAATTTTTATCACAAGCCTTATTGGATCACTTGTGCTCTATTTCCTGTTATAGAGGTCAGTATAGAAGCAGATGCTGTAATAATTAATAGGTTCTATTTTCCCACCTATGAAAGACAATGCAAATTTTCATACTACCTTAAATTCCATCTAGAACAGAGATATTTGAGGCTTAGCCGTATACTATATTTTGCCACAGGAAGCAAAATCTTGGGAGTTGTATATTCCCGAAAGAACAGTGTTCAATAAAAAGTGGAATAGATTGAAAAGCTTTATAACAAAGCAAATTCCTTGTAAACATAGTTTTCAGGAAATTTCGTATGCAAGCTATCCACGCCTTTTCCTGACGATGCATTGTATGATATCTCTGAAACCACAGTTCTTTATCCCAGGTCTAACACTTACCAGGATACTAGTGATCTTAGACAAATGGAGGGTCAAGGTTTAGTCTTTTTTGTTTAAATAAAAACTGCTGAGGAGTTTTACATGAAAGACAGGTGGATTTAAAATAATGTGTAAAAGTCAGTGCAGAGAGTGCCTTGAAATTTGGTGGAAGTTTTATTCTCAGACCACTGGATAATTGTATTTGTATCTCATGTTCCTCGTAGACTGGATAGTTCAAGCTTTTCACACTGCTTGGAATATAAAAACTGCTTTCCTGAATTAAGTTTATGTAATGTCTTCCATAAGAAATAAAAGAATTGTGATGATATTTCCCTGGCTTTGTCTTTAACTGAATCAGATAAAATTTTATCTTATTTCTCCAGAATGACAATTTAGCTTTTAGAGGTCCTTGTTCTGTTGAAAGGTAAAGTAATTCTTTACCTTTTAAGAATCAGTTGTCTCTAAAATGTGCACTATTTGGTTGCTATAAAGTCTAATCTAGGTTAATTTTTATCTATTTGGCAAAACCCAGAATTCTCATATGCAACCAAGTGAAATAAAAATAAGATCCTTTGAAGGCTGGAAAAGGGACATAAAATCTGAAAGCCAGCCACAAATAAATGGGATTGAACCTTGCATGGAATATAGTGTCATACAGTGTATATCAGAAACAGGTGTTTGGATCTTCTTTTCTGTTACATTTCTATACAGCTCTGACCTTTAAATTCAGTATTAGAGAGAATTCCTTAGTGAGTCATGCCACTGCATTTTGTGGTAAGATACATCTACATTTATAATGTGTCTGTCTGGTATAAGCCATTTGTCAAGGCTCATTGTATTGTCAATGAAATGAAGTACTCTCCCAGCCATATCTAGTTTACCTTTCTTATAACAGGTACAGTAACTGTTCCGTACTTTCTTTTCTCCATCAGCTCTAGAGGAAGCCTACCTGCCATCTTAGTCTAAGAGTATAACGTTTAAACTATTAAAGGTAGGGGAAATGAAATCTAGCTTTTATTCACATTCTATGTCTATATATAATATGGAAACATTACTAGTGTTGTTATTAGAAAGATATCCATTGGTATGAGCTAGATCATTATTTGACATATATGGGATTTTTTGTTTGTTGCTTGTTTCCTCCTCTTCTAGTTCTCTAGTTTTGGAGTACTTCTTTCTCCCTCTCTTCCTTTTTTCAGTACCAAAATTTGATTAATGTTTTCTTGGAAATTTTTCATAAGATTGGGTGTGTTTCTTTTTGTTGAAGTTAATTAAATTGGAAGTGAAAGTAGCTAAACAATGCATGACCTTGAATAAACTAACATGATTTTAACACAATGTGAGTGAACCTCCCATCCAAAACAAACAGTGTGGCAAGTTTTTGAAGTGAAATGATACAACACATGCTGTTAAACATAAAAAAAGCTCTGTGTGAATAACTCCACTTTTGGGGATTCAGAGTAAAAATGTTTCATACCTTTTCCCAGGTGCTTCAATATTCAGGGATGCAAAGACACTTGATAGTTTGTTGGCCAGGAGGAGAGCTGCAGTGGTATATAAAACAAAAATAGAGCTCCTATTTACTGTCAGGTTTCTAGCTGGGCAAATAGACTGAAGATAAGGTGAGATAAAAAAATGTATCTGCTGAGGTTTTGCCTGCAACTATAATTTAATCCATGGTTAGAAACTAAATTGCCTTAGAATGAGGTAGGCAAGCTTGAGGTTTTCGAGCAGCTAAGCAGGAGATTGGAACTGGAATTAAAGGAATTTCCTTATTTAACATTAAGAATTTGCAAGATTGTCTTTTCTGTTTCAGTTCTTGGATGGATCCGAAAAGAAATACTATGTTACTTAATCCTCAGGCTTTTTCAGCCTCAAACTGACTCAAAGGTTCTACGTACATTTTTCCAAAATTGAAATTGATTATGTCTGATTTTTAACATCTCAAATTGTGGTGAAAGCTAGGTTTTTAGGCTTCCTCTATAGTTAAGGAAGAGGGAGAGTTTCTGCAGGAACTGATTCTTCACATCTTACAAATGGGTGTTATGAGAACTTATGCTCTGGAGAAGCTCTATTGGAAGTCTATGGAGAAAGAGCCTAAATAGTGAATTGGACTAGCCATCTAAGGTGCAAATGGCTATACGTAGTAAGATTAGTTACACCCTGAAGCTCTAGTGTCTATTATAACTTAACAATATGAGTCTTCTCCTTGCCTTCAGGAAATGAGTCTGTGTAGCATGTAAATACTGTTCTCAGACTAACCCAGATCCTAGAATGTTCTATTCAGAAATAGAGGAATATTATCATAAACAGTCATGTCCTTTGTCTTCCTTGAAAACTGCCAACAGCTCTACACCACAGAATTATTTTAGATAGGAAAATCCTTTCTTACTCCCTCTGTGAATAATTTCATGGAGAACTATATAGTAGAAAACTCCTATTAATGTGTTCATCATGTCACACTTTGACTGGAGTACAGGCATTCACAACCAACCCATGTGTCATTACAAACTCTGAAAGATCTTCAGAAATCAGTGGGCATATTAATAAAAAATGCACATTTCAGAGGTGAAATAGCTATCTGTAAGTGTTCTCACCCAACAGAGCAGAGAACTATTGTCCTTGAACACCAGTTTCTGAGAAACCTTTATTTCCATCTTAATATAAGTAGGGATTCAGGACTGGCATCATAGACAATATTTCTTTCCAGAAAGGATGATTTGCTTCCACACTGGCAACTAACTGTGGGCCGTACCCTACATGCAGAAACTGTGTCAGTTTCTGTTGTAATGTTATTGTAAAGAAATACATGATTTAGGTTTTGTTTCAGTAGCTTGCATTGGCCGTTGCAGTTTCAGGTGGAATTCCTTACAAAAATGGAGGAAAAAGCAGCTGGATCTATTAGAGCTTGGCTGATGATTGCCTTATGATTTTTTCTGGGGCTTAATAGGAAATTCCAGTGGTGATAAAGACTATTGCAATACAAAATCTACAGGGTTGGTTTGTTGTTGTTGTTGTTGTTGTTGTCATTGTCATTGTTGTTGTTTTGGTTTCTTTTTTCCTTTATTACTCCTTTTTTGGGTTTGTTTTTGCTGAAGAAAAACCCTAAAACCCAAAACCAACTCCCCAAAATCTTAAATAATTGGTCTTGTTATTTCTGCCAAAATCACTGTGGGTCTGAACTTTAAGCAATGGGACCACCAGCCGTCAATCTTCCTGTTAAGTTACATCCTTAGATACATGGGTATGATAATAAGTGGAGATTTTTTTCAACACTAAATGGACTTTTATTCTAGACAATTGTAATAATAATTCAATAATCTCTTCCTTCAGAGTTGAAAATACTGATATTCTTAAAAATTAATAATTTGAAATAGAATACAAACTTTCAAAACAACATTTTAGCTGACTGCTGACTGCTGTCTGCAGCGTGGGAATCCTCTTTGCTGAGTCAAGTAATGACCTCTAGTTTCCTTTTAACAAGATAGTTCATAATAGATTGAGGTAATTTTTGCAGTGCTAGTGTGGAAAAGACCATTTGGCCTTTAAGCTTGCAACAGCAATATACTTCCTTATCATTTCTGTTGTGCAATTAACAAATATTTGTTCTCAGAGCATTTATACTTGGAAGAATTCATTCTTTCTTATGCAAGTAGTCTTGTCAGACCAGTTGGATTTATTGATTTCAGTAGACATTGTTTCAGTAATGAAAGACTGCAGGACTGAACTCCAAATATATTTATTTTCTTAGTTTGGATCTATACGGGATATAAATCAATGATTAATTTAATATTGTTGAAGGAACCTAACATTTAAAAATTTCTGGATTTTAAATCAGATTTTCTCAGCTTTCCATATTGTTTTGCACATTTGCTACAAAGACTATCATATACTGTTGTTTTCATCCAAAAGAAATTAAACAATAAGCAATGGGATAGATCTTTAAACTTCTCTTCAGCTGGCTATAAAGACTACTATGGAATGCTCTCATACTGAGTGAAATTTAAATTTATGTAGTGCTTGCGTATTAGCACAAAGAATAATTTCATTGTTTGTAAATTGCATCTTGAAGCTTATGAAGGACGAATGAGCAAAGCTGTAGCCAAATACTGTAATCAATCTCTTTTTAAGGTGTCCCAGTTTTATAGATTGGCTTAGATTCAAGTCCTATTTAATGGGTTGAGTATATAAGTAACCTGGACTTTTCCTTGCCCTCTGACAGTTTTGATATGTTAACCAAAAGCACCACTTCTGTTTGAAATGCTTTTATCCCACATCTTCATTAGAACATGCATGTGGAAGGTGTCACGGAATTGCACCAAACTGGCTACACGCACACAGATAATGAACTCAAA